>NW_009260791.1:7864924-7942634 GCF_000687185.1 Egretta garzetta
GGCGGCCTCCTCAGCCCTGGGAGCGGGTTGTGGGGAGCAAGAGCCCCCGGGCCCGGGAGGGCTGGCGCCTCCCCGAAGTCCAGCGAGCCGTTGCTTTGGGGGGAGAGGAGGGAGTTACGAAGAGGCAGGAGCGCCTGCCTCCCCAGCGGGGAGAGGACGAGGGAAGGGTGTTCAGGTAAATCTCAAGTAAAGGACTCGGCCAGGCACTCTGGCTTGAGACGGGTCAAGCGTGTGCTCACTTTCCTGCTGTCTCGTTTCTTTGGCGATTTCCTACGGGAGAAACAACTGCTGAAGAATAGTGAGGAGTTGATGGCTCTGCAGCATGGTCATTTTCATGTGCCTAAAAGTACAAACTCTCGGGAACAAAAGCTGAGTAACTCCTCAGGGTAGAGAGCAGGTGTTGGAGTTCCAGTATAGATCTCTTCCCATTAATGTTTGCTTTTAGTAGTAGAAAGGATACCTCTACAAATTCCTTTTGCATGTAAAAATAAAACCGTGCATAGACTATTACAAGTTTATGTACAGATGACAAAATCCATTGAACGTGAGGTATCCGTGTAGGGTTCATTATTCTTTTACGGGACAGAAACATAGACAATAACAGTTAACAAAATTTATTGCTTCCAGATAATTTTTTGGTGATTTTTGTATTGACTGTGTACTGTCTTGAAGCAGAATTCCACCAAATTGCACTGTAATTAGGGGGTTTGGTAGCGTGCTGCAATGGCAGCCAATGTTTGTGAGGTATTTACTTTCAGATTTCAGAAACAAGAGCTGTACCTGAGCGTGGGCAATTCTTTCAGGACCTCTCAGCTCTATAATAAGCATGTAACCTGCACTATTTTTGTTACAACTATAATTAAGAAACACTTTTAAAAAATGACCAAGGGAAACAAATGAAGAGGTTTCACTGTTTCCTTCACTTACAGCCTGTCTTACCATTTTAAGCCTTGTAGTATGGCTGTTTATAGAATCAGTTTGGTGGGCATTTTTAGTAGAGAACAACTGACTGTTTCTCTTCTTTGCTCTAGTGCCTTAGTACTGTCACTTAGTATGTCACTGTGTTTATAAATTAGTTGGTTAGTGCCATTCATTAGTGAACAAAACCATCATGACATATTTGTTATACGTATAGGCTTGTTACTTCAAAACAAAATACTGTATTCTGTACCCTCACATAAAGCTCAGGTCGGAGACTTTGAAAGCTCTGTCTGGCTGGAAAAGTGCTGCTCTGAACTCATGTGGCCTCTAGACACTGATGATGTGCTCTTGCCAAGTCTGCTGCTTTGGTTTGTAATTGCTGTTTGTCATCCATGGCCGTAGTGTTTCAGTTGCTTATTTCTGAAGGTACCGTAGTAGTTCTGACCCTGGCTATATATGTGTTGATTCACTCTACCTCGTGTGTGCATCAGGTCATGGGACAGAGACAGCGTAGTCACTGCACAGCGCGTATGCAGGAGGGTGGGGCTTTTTATAACTTCGGAAGCCCAGGATAGAAGCAGGGGAGGGCATTACCTTTGGATTTTAAATGTCAACCTGTACAGCGGTGAAGAGTGATACAGAAATGTGCTGAGAATATTTTTGGAAGAGATGTGTTTCCCAGGGCTGTGGGTTTTTTGTTGTTCTAAAACGCAAGTTGTCAAGTCCCAGTATATTTTGTGACTAATAAACCCTTAATAGTTTGGACCCCAAACAACAGTTTTGTCCATTGAAACTGCTGAGAGTGTTATTAATCTGTGTGATACTATGCACAAGTGAGAGTTTTTTGAGGATTGAGGCCTCCCGGGTCGAAAGGGGGGGAAAAAATTCTGTAGCATGACAATAGATAATCAATATGGAAGTATGAGAGTTGGGTTGTTCAGATGCAACTCCCCTCATGCAGGTGATTTCTTGCTTCTTTCAACATGACAGTAAACTCTCTAAACGTTGTTTCCTAGTGCTGGCAATTACAAGTTTTTTCTAAGTTAACTTGATTAATTTGCAAACGATGCTTTATTAAAAGTACGTGGAAGACCAAATGACTTAGCAATATGTGTGCTTTTACTTACCTCTTCTGAATTTATGACTTACTCTTCCAAAGAATAAGATACGTCCTTATCTGTGGTATGAAATTAGTGGGACTCCCAAGTGATTTCCCCGCCTACCCCCCCTTTTTTTTTCTTGTATAGTTCAAGTGACTGGAAGAATTGCCCACCCATAGTAAGAGCACTCTGCATATGGGGGTGATGGTGCAGGGAGAGATGATCTGCAGTAGCAGTTTATTCTTTCTTGGATCTTGTCATGGACTTCTGTTCTATTGTTCTACCTATCTATGGGACACATGTTTATAATTAATTTAAAGTACGCGTTACTTCATCATCTTGGGGTTTGTACCACAGCCATTAACGACTGACAAAGGGTCTCAACCCTTTGGATCTGAAGAAGTCCTGTTCTTAAGACTACGTTCACGTCAGACTTTGAATCTTAAATGTTAATAATTTTACACTGTCTTTTCCAACTATTCAGGTGCATGGCTGTTCTGTCTGTGTGCCCAAGTGAAGCGGCATAATTATGTGCCAAATCTGTGTGTGCAAATTGGTATCGAGTACAGAAATGTCAAATATCAGGAGTGTAGTACTTGAACTGTAGTATACTTTTTTCCCCCCTCACTTGTAACACTGGCTGCCACAGTAACTTTTTTAGCATTTACTCACTGCTGTGTTGAAATGAAATGGTCTGGCCTTGCATAGTGTGTTGATTGCTTGTAGTAATAGGCTGGATCTGTCCTCTGTTCTGTGAACCAAAAGAATGGTTTTCACTGTACCAATGTTGTGTAATTGTAACTTTGATCTGTCAATGTAATGATCTTGATGTTGGTGGCTGTTATACAGAGATCAATTCAGCCTGTGTTTTCGAAGACATTTATGCACTTTAGAGGAGTTACAGCAACATGCCTCCCGTATTGTTGCATGTTGTGTATTTGTTAGAAATAATTGTTTCCTTTAGGAGGTAAGTGGCTCTGTAGTCTCATAAAAGAAAAAGAAACGTGGATGGGAAAACACTTTGGAGATGCACTAAAGAAGCTCTCAGGGAAGGAAGATAGAGCTGTGTCAAAAAGGAGTATTGTAGGAAAACTTGAAACTTTTTGGGGAAAATCAATAGGGTTTCACTTTCTTTTGGGGCTTACAGGCCAGTAATGCTTGGCTGGAATAAAGGTCTCAGTTAGGCAGTTTCTTCATGTTTTCTGAACTAGATAAAAATGAGATTGAGTACTCTCGAATACTTAAAAAATCAGCCAAGAATGTGTTGAGAGAGAATGCTACTTTGAAATGTGTTAATGAATAGGAAGTTTATCTAATTATAAAATGGTCTTTTTCCCAACTATTTGGTGACATTATGGGAGCATTTTGTTATCTAACATCTAACATTTTGTGTTCTTTACATAAGTACATAAGTGTCAAAAAAAAACAAACCAAAACAAACCCAACCCACAGATTTCAGATTTTATTTGCATGCTGCTTTTTTTTTCTTTCTCTTGGGGGGTGGAGAGCAGCTCATTAAAGGAATTTTATGAACTTTGAGAACCTCATAAATATTGCAGAATTATGTCCCAAAAGGATGTTCTTTTAAAAAAATAAAATCATAAAGGGAATCTTTCAGATTTGAGGTGATTATCTAAATTAGGTATTTTACATGTAATTGTAAATGTGTAAACATGTAAATGTGTTAATACCATGAAGTAAATGAGACCGTGTTCATAGCGTAGATACACTTGTGCAGTGTTTCAGCATTTTTCAAGGTTTCAGTGTTTACAAAGAGTAGCAAGAATCAATTGCTGAAAAAATTTGGCTATATGTAGCTTGTTCTACTTTGATTTGAAGGGGGAGATAGTGTTGGGAATGTTTCTCTCAAAGTTGGAGAACAACTAATTCCTCTGACATCATAGACTTCACCTTGCTTTTAGCAAGCAAATAATTTGATGATAGGTTGGAAGTGAAAACGGTTATGAGGGTTGTAGAATGGTCATTAGTTTGTTAAGGAAAGAATCAGTGTGTCTTAGCAGCTAGGAAACATGAAGTAAAATTAAGTATTTTCAAAAAAGCCCTGGTCTTTCGGGAATTAGTGGAATTCTATGCAAGGGGCAATTGTAGATGCTAAAATGTTCTTTGGTCAAAAAAGTGTTCAGATGAGTTCATGGAAGAAAAGTCCTTCGGGGTGTCTAAATTCAAAGATACTACCTTTGACTCAGGCTACATTTGATTTACAAGTTTTTGGAGATGTGGAATGTTTTCTGAGGTTTGTTCTTCTGTTTTTATGGTACTCCCATGGGGCTGCCTGTTTGCCCGTGGTTAGAAGTGGCGTGCTGAGGTTGGTGCTCTGTTGGTCTGGCCAGACGTAGCCATTCTTAAATTCTCATGACCAGTGAGGTAGCTTTGAAATGCTTTGGTTTGATTGTTTGAAAATACACTTAGTGCTCTTTTGGTACTGTTTTGCTTAAATAACAAACCCTGATTGATACCAGGGTCAGTAATCGTGATAGAACATGCAGAGGTTACAGGCAGGATGTGCAGATGCTGCAGTTGTGAAATGCACAGTGTGTTTTAACCACGTGCATTGTTTATCAGTTGCATTCTAGAAGTTGGAAAATACGCATGATTAATAAACTGTTATTTCATTGGGTCTTACAGGTGCATTTTATTATTTATTATTAAATTAAGCTTAACTAACTACTAAAGCAGTCCGTAAAAAAACCAAAGGATACTTAATCAGCACTGAAAATAAAATGAAGTAGGTTGTAAAAAAATTGATCAACATTCTCATTTCTGATACTTGTAAATGCCATGAGCTGTATCTCATGCGTCTGAAATGACTAACTTCTGTTCGTGCAAGCTGTTAAGGTGCTTGCTGTAGCAGGGGTGCAGAAGTACTTCTTTGTACAAATAAATAATGTTTATTCACATAATAAAATATTTGAATATTTAATACCTTTGCTTTATAATGAGAATTTTTCAGTATAAACCAGCATACGTATAGAAGCTGAACCCAAGAAACTTCTGTTCTTTAATCATTTTTCTGAGCTAATGGTGAAAACAGCTACATATTGTGTAGGCTTAAGTCCCTTTTGCAATGTAAAACACTGAATTGAGAGTTCTGTGTATTTTGGGTAGAGGGCAATTAGACATAATCAAGGGTTTCCCTACTGTGGCTTTCCATAAGCTGTTTAGTCAACTGCACTAGAGGCAGATAGCCTCTGGTAGAACTTTAGGTGCCAGTTTACTGAAGGTTGAAAGTCTGTTCTTCTGTGTGTGTATGGGTAAACCCTGCCTTCCTCATAGGCTTCTTGGCAAGACTTCCAAACTGAAAATGTGTGCAGAGCTGCTTCCTTTTTGTGGATTAATAACCTGTACAGAGAAGATTGTAAATTGAAAAGTGGCTGCTGTATAACAGCTTACCCTAGAAGATATGCACACAAATTTGAAATAAGAAGACTTCTTAACATAGTTCAGGGTAAATGGGAATAAAGTGATCCTCTCCTGTGAAAAGAAGCTAGGTACGTGGTTAATATTTCATTTATTTCACTACAAAATTGAGATACTGTTTGTGGCTCTAAAGGATTAGAATGTTCATCATAAAACCCCCCAGTGTTTACACTTTTCTGTTTATGCCCCATTCTTCCAATTTTAGTTTTTAAACAGTTGATTTAGTTCTTTAACATTTCTATATAATTTTCTTGCAGTATTCATCTCATAGAGGCAAAACACAATAAAAGAATGCAGGGCATTTTGTTACATAAAGATCCATGCAGAAATTGAACAGGAAATACCTGGATAGCAATGAGGTTTATGTATGGGAAGGTACTGATCAGTGTAGTAGTTGTGTAATTTTTTTTCTGGAATATTGTCCCTAAATAACTCCCTTCTATCAACACTCAGGATAAAAATGTTGTTACTGTGTAATAATTGCTCTTTCATAACTAATATTTGGAATAAAATCGTTCTTAGTAGCAGTGCGCAGAGCTGTTATTTCATAACGGTTACTCTGGTGAAGTTTTCTTTTAGACACAGCCTAAAAGTATGTGGCATATAAGTTGTTATATAACACTTTTTGGTGAAGGATTATTTTTTTTTTTTAAACACTGGACATGTGTTTTATTTCTTAGTTTCATTGCCATCATGCCTGTGCATGTTCGGTGGCTCTTTGAGAAATCTCACCTTGGGGAATTTTTTGATGATTTCCTTTTCCTAACTGACAAAGAGAGTGGCTAGGGAAGTTGATTTAACAAATCTTCAGGACAACCTGCTTCGTTTGCATACCTGATTTTTATTTTTTGTCACTTGGACTGTTCTTGAATTATCCTAAGCAATGGCTCAGCAGGATATTGAATTTAATGATATCCTCTGCCTTCATCTGTGCAACTCCAACAGGTATTAAGAGCTAATTATGAAGCTGTCTGTTCTTCAGGACCCATCCTGAACTTACAGTGTGAATTCAAGCAGTCTGTAGTTTTTTCTGCCGCTGTAAGATTTTTATAAAAATGGCTGATTAGAGGTAACCTCCTGTTAGAAATTAAGGGTAAAAATACATTTTTCTGTGTTCAGGATAAATTCCACTTAATGTTACGGAGAGATGGAGTGCATTCTTAGCCTTTTTGAAGGCATTTTGCATGTTTGTGTATATATAGTTGTGTTGAAAAATCCTGCACATTGGCTGTAATGTTCTGAAAAACTGTGCTTCTCTGAATGCTGACTGAAATCCTCCTGAAATAGGTAACAAACTTCAGAAATTCCAGATGCCTGAAGTTAAGTTCTTTCTGACTACCTTGTTTCTTTTTTCTTTTTTTTTTTTTTTTTTTTTTTTGATGGGTTGCTTGCTGTAAAGTTTCTTCCATTTCCTCACCTTGGTTTCTCTTCACCCAAAATATGTTCGCTCCTTAACTGCTACCAAATTCAAGGTTGGTGATTCTATAATACACCTTGTGGAAAACAAAAAAATCCCCTTGGCTTTATACCAGTGACCACTGTAAGAAGCTGGAGAATGCTTGATTTTAGTATTTAACTCAAAACTGTAATTTGTTTCTATGTAAAATATTTTTTTATCTCAAAATGCAATTTTCCAGGTGAATACTTGGATCTTTTGCTTGGATCTTTTTGCTTAAGTATACCAGCAGACAGCTTCAGTACCTTTCTTGTATTTCAGATACCACAGTATATCAAAGCAGAAAATAAGAAGTGGTAACAATCCAGATGAGTTTAACTCTTTAATACACTTGGTGATTCAAGAGTTGTGACACTAAAATTGTTTGCTTTCTTTGAGGATAAGGTGTTTTAGCTCCCAGACCTTAGGGTGCAGGAACAGAATTCTGGGGTACACCTTGAGACCCTGGGAATGGAAACGATCCTGGTTGGACAAACAGAACTCTCAGAAGTATTCAAGAACATGTAAATGTGTTTATAATTTTATAAGACCTATTCTGTTTCATAGCTTTAGGAAGATCTGTACAATTGGTAGAAGGCAGGACTGCTGGTTGTGTTAACTCTGATAAAAGAGGTGTAAATTTGAGAGCACTGGCACTATTCTGTGCCAGGAGCCTAGCTTAACATTTAGGAGGTGAAAAAACCCATCCTCATCGGCTTTCTGTGATGCTTTCCGTAAAACACTTCACATTATATGCTTGTATTTTAACTGTCTTGCTCTTCTGTTTTTCACAACATTTATTTCTATGAACTTGATTGTATTTGATTTTGTTATTGTCAACATTGCCTTAATGATGCAAAGCTCTTTAAGCTCTGTAATACTGTGTTCTTTTATGTATACATAGACGGCTTCTTATGTTCTAGTTCTATCACTTTAGTAGTTTTTCTTTCTTCTGTCTGTTCCTTGGGAGTGTGTGTTACTGACCTGCAGCTGATGAACATTGGCATGAGTGTTCATTACTAGAACAGTCTAGGTCAGTTCAGGTCACCGTGTTCACAGTCTGCTGCAGATTATACTTTCCCCTTCTATATTCCTAAATAACAAAATAGATGTTCCTGGTTTTGGGAAGGAAATGTTATGTTCTTGAGGATGTTTGCCACACTGTGATTTTCCTTTCCACTCTATAGTGATTATAAGGATCTGCCACGCTACAAAGTGTGCAACTTCGGTCTGATTTCTGTGCTCTTGTACTACAACTGTTAGTAATAATAAAGAGAATGAGCTTAATATTCTTAGTTCTATTTAGTATCAAGTGTCTAATGAAGCTCTAACTGTGGCATTTCATGATGAGCTGTGTAACAGTGTAACTTCGTCTTAATGGAGTAATGCACCAGTATAGTTATGCTGACAGTAAAGATGTTTTTAATCTTATCAAATTCAAATACTATGTATAATTAGTCTTACTGGTTGTAGCGCTGACTTTCTTGGAAAGATAACTTTTTACTAGCTTAAATGTGTTCCAAAAAATGCCCAGCAGTTTAAAAGATACGTGAATCTTTCTAGAGAGGAATGGGCTGAGGTGCATAACTATTTTTGGTTTTTTAAAAGATGTAACTTGCAAGGTTCATGCATTTAGGAGAAATGTAGAAAATGTAGTTGATAGTGACAGAATGAGAAACTGCATCTGAGGATGAACTTGTGCTGAAATAAACGTACTGAGTTGCTTTCTTCCAGGACTGCTGTGAGTTTCCTGTTAAAAGAAATTCATAAAACCCCTGAATGATCTGTGGCTTTATAAGTGAGAGCTATAAATATAGGAATTGGGAAGTGATTTCTGTCTTGTGATCTGTGCAGAACTGGCAAGGTCAACACTGCAATATAATGTCCTGTTCTTCAGTAGTAATTTTGAAAAGAATGCTAAAAAATTGACAAAAACAATTTGAGGGCTAGAATTAACATCTTGAAGAGTGATCCATTTAGAATTCAGTCTTGTTGGCTAATCAAAAACAAATCTGAGAGGTAGCCTTATTAGATGCCTCCCTGCATTTTAGATGCATTCAGATGCTTTTTAATTTGAAGTAGAAAATTGTTTAGTTTAAGGGGTATGACACAGCAGACTGGAACTTCACCTTAAATAAAGAAAATTATCCTAATGAGGGGGTGTAGATAGTGTGACAGATACTTGTGTAAAGTTGAGCAGCTGCTTTTTTTTTTTTTTTTTTTTTTTGGTGTGGTGGTTTGGGGTTTTTTGTAGAATAACTAAAGAAATAATCAGGCAACAAGTATAAAACATACTGAAATAAATTTTGTACAATGAAAAATCATGAATGCTTTCTGCATGAAGATACAGAAGGAATAGAAATGGATTCAAAATAAGCCACCTATTACTCTGTAGTCTAATGTACTGCTGTTAAGTTTATATGTTCTTTCCATGCTTTTCCTTAAGGCATCATACTTAAGTGAATAACCGGACCCTTGGACTAAGCTACTGAGGGAACTAGGGGATTTCTTTCTGTTTTGTTGTTTGGGGTTTTTTTTGGTTTTGTTTTTTTAAATCTTAAGTCAAACATTTGATTCAGTCAAAGGCAACAAAGAAATATGGTCTATCTAAATGTCAGACTGCTTTAATTGATCTTGTCTTTTCAATCAATTTTATTTGCATCATTGTTAGTTTGAGAACCTGCTTTCCTAGGTTCTCCTACTCCAGTTATCCTGTTAGAGAAGCTAGAAGGCTGTTGTCTCCTGGAAAACAGGATTTGTAGGTGTATTTTTAGTTGACTGCACTGTTCTTCCATAAAACTAAGTCTCCAGCACCTTGACTTTGAGTCACATATGAATGTCTTGATTATATGATTGAAAATAAGAAGTGCTATGTATTGCCTACTTTGGATAGGAAAAGCATATTCTCCAAAATAAACTCCTGTAAAATCTGCATGTGTATTTAAGTACATAGAGCCACACAAATGTATAGTTTTCTTATTTTCAGTATCACTCTTTTGGCTTTGTGTTTTCTAATCCAATTATGGAGAAAACTGCAGTAAGTAAGCAGGAATTTGATTATGAGACAACTGTAGATTAATTTTACATATTCCCAGTATTGAATGGCTATCTTGAATGAAAAGGAAGCCAGTGCTATCTGCACTGTAATAGCTGAAATGTACTCAATATAGCTAGTTTCTGCTAAGAAAGATGATGACCTTCTCATTTATTAACTCAAATAGAGACCTCATCAGATTATTGATAGCCAGTATCAAAGTATAGTAGCTTAGTAGTTTGGTGGTGGGTTGTTGAATATGCCTGTCCAGGGCTAGAAGAAAAAGTACAAGAACACTTGCAGAGTAAATTCTAAGACTCCCAATTGCAAAATAATCCTGACCTTTCTTTAAGAAGTTCTCTTTACAATTGCCCTGGTTGCGCTGCACTTTAGTCTGTGTTTTGCAATCAGTTTGTGCTGTAAGTTAGACCCATTACGCAGGGTGTGTAAATTGCAGGCCTGTCTATAGCACCCTTATATTCATGTTTCAGTAATACATAAAGAAGATATAAGCATGTTCAACAGTTGATTTTGAATCTCTGATTATTGTGGTATGGGTAGAAAAGTACTTCAGAGACTTCAAAGTTGAGTGAAAATTTTTTTAAGGATTATTTTAGCATTACTTTATGTAGAATGTTTCATGATTAAACTGACATCTGTGGTGATGCTAAATGTCTTCAAAGTATTTGGTGTACTGTGGTGTCACAGCTGTGATGGTCGAGACATTTCTCGAGTGGTTAAAACACAATCTAATCTGTGGTTACGGTGTATTTTGCTGTTGCTTATCGAACCTGGTGATTGGACTCTGGCTTGTCCACAAACTTGTCTGTGTCTGTTTTCATTAGTTTATCCAAAGAGAAGATACTGCTCACAAGCTTTGCTTCCCTTAAGCATTTCATACTGGAATAATGTACAAAATGTTCTAAAATAGAAAGTTTGCATAGGAAATATTATATACAGTCTTTTTAATTGAGGGAGGGAGCATTTACAGTTGATAGCTGATGTTTTTGGCAATAGCTCAACTTTTGACAGTGGTGTTGCAATGGTGTTGCAGGTTTTTTCCAGCACAGACATTTGAAAAATACCATGACTTAATAGATTTTAAAAATGCAAAACTTCAATAATTTCTTACCAAATGGTAGTCTAATAAGAATTTCTTTTCATCTGTGAATAAAATACTAATTTTTGGCTGCTGTGTGTGGCAAAGAAAGAATGTAGCATTGAGTCTGCAAAAACTCAGGACGTTTATTATGTCCTCTATTTAGTCCCAATATTTTGTGAAAGATTGTGTGACTTTGTAAAAATTATTGAGGCAGTGAAAGTACTAGGGCTGTGAAAGACATGTTAAGGAAATTGGTTTGTTCAGGTAGATGCTCTCAAGCTCCACTGAGTTATATGTTAAAGAAGTTTAGGAGGTTTGGGGTTTTTTTGTTTTTATTTCTGCCCTCCCCCCCCTTTGTATACTCCTCTTGCTTCATTTGGTAATGTGTGCGAGAGGCTTTCAGCAACAATCCATTTTGGACCTTAGCAAAAGTGAACTTTGATGTTTGTGTTATTGTGAATATTGTGGCAGAGACCTGCTAGGTGGTTTGATAAAGAAACACCAACTGGAGATGAATGTAGGATGTATTTTGTGTTAAATTTTGGCATTGACCAAACTACACATTGGCAGATTAAACTGCATAACTCAGGTTCTTGCAGTTTTCTGTAGTCCCATCGGAAGTGACCATATGTTGATATGTAAAACCATTTAACAACCTGTATTGGCTTTTTTCTGTAAAAGGCCTATGAACACTAACATTTTATTTATTGGAAAAACTTATGTGAAATGAATTAAAAGTCCCATAGCAAGTCAGTTAAAGGAATATAGATGTAGCGTTCTTAGTTTTATTTTGTGACTTGATCTTCAGGAAGTCATACTTTCTTGAGGAAGGGTACTTATGTTTTCAAACAGTCCTAAGTGTAAAGAGAACTTAGTTTAATTTACATTTGTTTGCAGAGCTTGCTTAAATTATTCTTAGAAACATGACTGCCTCAGAGTCTTGGGAACTATTGTTCAAACACGTTTCATAGATTATTCAACCTGCTAAAGGAATGCAGTTGAAATATGCTGTCCAGACTCTTCATAGAATAGTAAGTGGTTATGAGTAGTAAGAAATACTTTTGCTGCTTATGTTTTACTTGGGTCTTTAATTGTCTCGAGTGATGGCATTTGATTTGATGTTTGAATGGAGAGATTGTAATTTCTCAGTAGAATTATACTGATACTGGTGAAGATAGAATAACTTGGAGGTAAAGATGAGTGAGTGTTTTTTGAGGTCAAAATGAGCATTTGTGTCTGGTTAGGTGATCTGGTACCTCCAGGTGTTCCTGATTAAAGAATAATTATGGCTGTTTAAGGGCTTTCAGCTAAAACTTGCTGCATCTTGGCCTGCTTAGATTGCTGATGTTCTTGATGATTTGCATGTGAGGTGCAAAGGAAAATGCAAGTTTGCTAGTGGAGGATTCTTTAATGATACTAAAATAAAATGCCTGCAGAAATTGTCAGGTCTGTGGGGAGAAGGAGAGCTGGTATATTGGGGCAGCAGCTGATATTCTGATGCTGTGGCATGGAGTGTTTTAGTAGTTCTCTTACAGTATGTTAATGACCAGATTAATTTAACTTTTCCTGAAGTTCATGTAATAGTTTTACTGACTAGGATCTTCTTCCAGGAAGATGACAGTTGTTCTTAAAAGTCCCTAGGCAGGAGCTTACTTTTCTGAAGGATTGCCTCTGGGACTGAAATTGAAAAGAACTTATTTACAAAACTTAAACTGTGCTTGGTATTTGTAAGTTTTTAACCGAAACAAAATTTTAGAAGCCTGTTGTTGCATAAAGAACACTTGAGTCAATGAATGATAAACTTTAAAGGTACTTTAATAACAAATATAAAAAAAAATGCTTTATTTAGTTTCTGATTCTTCTGTACATTTTAGTCTTTGAGGAGACTGCTCTTGGTAACAGAGTTTGAATCCATCGGTTTTAGTGGCTTTCGCTTTTTTTGGGTTTGTAGTCTCAACTGACTACTTTTTTCCTGCTGCTGGCTTCTGTGTACTGGATAGAAGCCTATGGACAATTGGTTTACTTAGTTTCCAGACCATGAAATGTGGAGGGCGTTAGTCTTTAAAACTGCATCCACGAGTTGTATGAGTTTTGTTACTCTAGTATTCCTAAATACCACATTGGTTAGGAGAGTGGCTATAAAAATCCTAGCACAAGAAAAAAATGATTCCATGAGAAATTTCTAGTAAGGAATAGTGACAGAATGAAAGCAATCTTATACTGAGTTAAAGTTGTGGCTTGGAAGTTTGACCCTAACACAGAAGAGGAGGAAATTGAAGGCTGGATTTTCTGTAAGTTGTTCACAGAAGCTGATGAAACTTGACAGTACTTGGCCCTGTAGTGAAAAGAAGCAAATTTTTGAATTTGAATGGCTGGGGGTGATATGGTGCTAGTGGAAAAGAAGAAGGAAAAATTCCAGGAAGGAGAAAGTTTTGCAAGCCTGGTCTTTGCCATACCCATTGCAGGACTGAAGGGGCCCGATGGATGAGTACATTGTTCTGTATCTGTCAGTTGTATCATTAACCTCCCAGATTGCTCCTTAGAACTAGCTGGCTGGTGGGTTTCTTGTCTCTACCACTCTTGTGGGACAGATGCTCAAGGATGTCACTTTTCTAGTGGTTAGGAATTGCTTTTGAGAAGTGATTATAAAGATGAGTCTTTGGAAAAAAAGTAACAGTTGAGGAGCAAGAAATGATCATCATCTCAAGTGGAAAAGATCTATAGACAAGGCAACCTTTAGGAAACATCTTGTTTTAGTGTAGTAGTTTAAGTGTAGGAGTTACTGACCTGATATTTAACTGACAGTTCATAAGGTTCTGCAGAAAGTTATCTTCTTTATTGGCTAATGTTTTACCTCTAGTATTAACTAGTTGTTGAAACCTTTCTTCCCTGCATCTTTAACCTGGACTTAATTTATGAAGTAAAGGTTTTCTGTTAACATAGGAGAGCTGGTGTTTCTAATTTTTTTTTTTAAGACTTCCAATTTTTTTTTTTATTCTACAGGATCTCTAAAAGTGTTGTATCTTTGAAACACATATGATCCTGATATGACCGGTGACACCCATCTCACTGCATAGCTTACTAGAGAGAGAATCTTGCTTGAGACTTCTTGTAAAATAAAGATATTTTTTTTTTATATGTATATATATATTTAAAGTAGTCAAGGTATCTTCTTTCAGTCCTCAATTGACAGTTTAAGGATTAATTGTAATAAATGTATAGACATTATCAGGACTGTAAGGATACAGTAAAACTCTTAATGCTTTTACATGCATGATGGTTTAGATGTTCTGAATGAGATGAAGTTTCAGACTGTGTGTTGAAAACTGAAGGTTATGCTTAATTTCCCTTTTGTGAATGGGAACTAGAACATTAGAAGCTACACAGGTGTGTCCACTCTTAAGTTACTGTTATGAGCCAAGTCTTCCACCTCCCCAGTATTTTTTAATTTTCCAAAACAGTATTATGCTTCAATTTTGGCGTAATGAACATCTAAAAATGAAGACTAACCTAGTCTTTTTGTGTGATGATAACCTTGTGATTAAAACAAAATTGTTAAAAATAATAATCTTACTATTGTTTTGAGTTTTGTGACATGCCAGAGTGTGCACAGGGTATGTATATTCAGGCTGCTTCAGTGTATTGCATTTCTTTCAAAAATACTGGAGGCCTTTCCTTCCTTCCTTCCAGAAGTCTGAATGGACTTTAGGAAAACAAAACACAAACATTGCATTGCAGCTGGCATTGCTTTACATGTAGCTGAATTTTTTTGAAATACACTTCTAAAGTCTGAGAGTAAATAATGTTTACAACTGAAATAGAAAGCAAGCATACTCACTTACTGAGTGTGTTTCTGTATTGGTAAATCTATTAGAATTTGATTGTTTGAATTGTACAGGAAAGTGTTTCAAGAGTGTAAGATACGTCCTTTCATCGGTCTTACATGCCTTACCATTCAGGTTTCATGCCTCTCTTTCTCTTTGATATGTTTTGCTAGGTTTGAGATTTTGGATGGATATTCCAAATACTACATATTAGGATTTATTAATAAAATAAGACTGTGAAACCCTATCTGTAGTTATTATATAACCTTTAGGTTGCATATTCAATTTTACCTGCCTAAAATGCTGTAATAACTTCCATCCTTTGTCCTCAATGGCTAAGAGAAGTACATTTGATCAACATAAAGATTGTCTTTGTCAGGCTTTTCTGTGCAGTTCAGGCAATAAAATGCAGTTTTAATATGAATGCTGCTATTATGGGTTGTGCTGTATCAAATGTAGAGCAATAATTCTTAGGTTTTAGTATCTTTCAAGCTTCTTTAAAAAGAAGGAGAAAAAAATCTTCATTTTCTTCCCAGGGAACATTTTTTCTTTAAATTTTGATTTATCAACTTCTATGTGAAGTGCAGTATTTTTAATAATTTAAAGTTATGTGGAAGTTCTCTAGTAAACTACTATAAATCTTCTGTTACACTTTGATCAAGCAGTGTAATTGCATGCTAGGGATGTGGACCGTCAGTGTAATCAGTGATTTACTTATTTCCACCACTCAAGGAAAACATCAGTTTCTTATTTGAGATCTTGGGGTTTGTTGGGTGAAAGACTGTTGCCTACTTTGCACATGGTCAGACTTCCTATTCAAAAGATAAAAACCCTTCCAACTACTAAATGTAATGCATGTGTGTCTGAAATGCAACATGCCATTAAAACAGTATTAAGTTTACAAAGTCTAGATTGTTAGATGCTAGATTTTTTTTTTGTTTATCCCCTTCCATATGTGCATTCCGTAGTTATTTAACCTCAGACACTTCTTTTTTTGTAGGATCCATACTATTCAAGTGGCTGTTGAGTAATTCTTTTTATCCTTGTATTCAGTCTTGCCTGGTTTCAGGCATTATTTCATGCATCCTTGCACAAATACAAAGTAGCTGCCACTCTAAACTGTTTCTCAGAGCTCCCTGAATTCTCTTTCACAATAAAACTGGGCAAGTTCATGTGGTGGTGGTACTCGTATTTACAGCTGAGGGCCGAGGTGTAGAGGGAGACCAGAGTTATCAAGTGTCACTGATTTTGTAGAAAGATAGTGGATCTCAGAGATCCATGAAAATATCGTAAATATGAAAATGGACAGGCTGGTAGAACAGGAGGATCAGCCCAGAAAAAGAGGATCCTGGTTGAGCTTGTTTGAAGAATCACAGGCATAGCCCGATCTGTGGGGAAAAAATACTCTTAACAGGACCTGTACAGAACTAAATTTGGCTGGATTTTTTTAAAGCTATGGGAGGCTGTATTTTTGCTTACAGAACTAGTGCTTTATACATGTTCTCTAAAATAGCATGGGGTTTTTTTCTCCCTTAAGAAATAGCCTTGCTAATATACTTTTAAAAATACTTTTTGATTGAATTTGTAATTCAGAAGAGTTAGGGCTTGTCTCGTGTTTGACTTTCTTTAGTCTCTCTGCTCTTGTTTTTGGAATTCTTGTGCCCTGGACATGCAGGTTATGATACCGTGGTCAGCTTAGGCTGATCTAAGACCATGTTGTCACTGAAAGGAGCTGTTACTTCGGTATCCTGTTTGCATCCCTTGTGCCAGCCAAAGTACTCCCATGGCTATACAGAGTAGGATCAGGAAACTGATGTAATTCAGGACTGAGTAAAAAATAAATAGAATTATTTCCTCATTAGACTTAACATGTGGCAGCAGAAGCAGCTAAGTCAGCACAGTAGAAGGAACAGAAATACAAGGAGGAGGAGGCAGATTGCTCCTCTTGGTATTAGCCTGGGGACTTACAAATTGGTTTAAGACAATGGAAAGAATTCTGTTGTAAATGGGAGGGAAGGTGAGTACCAAATTGTTCTGTGCCATTTTGTTTCCTAATTTTAGTGCCAGTCTATCTTTAATCATCAGTAGAGTGTTAAATCATATTGAATCTAGCTCTTCCAAGAATTGTTTCAAAGGGAAAGAATATCTAAGGATTGAGAAAGTTGTATTATATAGAGTGCATTTCTTAAGCTTTTGTCTTTGTGTGTGGAACCTAAGTTAGTACAACAACCTGGAGGGAGACTGATCTATTTGTCTGTTTTTATCGAACCTGAGTTTTACTGTTTTTCAAAAAAGTTGGTGTTGGGAAATTTTGTGTTAATTCTTAGGGCTCAGAGTCACGCAATATGTCAGGTGATAGTTTTGACACCTCTAATTTCTTATTTCAAGACTTAAGGAAGCAAGTTGATTAATGTGATCTATACAGCAAATCTGCAGTGATCTTATTCTTGGTTCTGTGTTGAGTGTCTTGACTACTAACTGTTCCTAAAGTCTAAATCGATTTTCTGTATTTCTAAAGATCAAGCTCTTAACTTCTGCATAGATAAGTTCTGTTAGGTTTTTGGCATGTGGTGGTTACAATGGAGAAAAAGAAAAAAACAAAATCAAACGTGTATACAAGCAATTACAGAAAGTGATGCTAAAAGAAGTCTGCCAATATTGACAAAAATGTCAAAAAGCCAACTACAAAGTGCATTCTTGTGTGGCAACCTTTCTGTTCAACCTTTTGGACTGTGTGAAGATTATTAAAAATACTGTTGCATACAGAAGATTTTTTGAGTGCTTTTTGGTAGGGTGGATTTTTGGGTTTTGTTTGGTTTTATTTTTATAACATCATTTCTGTAGTTCTGTTTGAAAAGTATGAGATTTAGATAATGCCTAATAAAAATGGACACTTAATTCTGCTTGGCCAAGTGCTTTAGAAGAAGGAAATAATTTGTCTGTGAGCATTTAGGAGGCAGATGCCTCCCTCTGTGTATGATCACTGCTATATTTTTCCTCTCCCTTATCAACAGAAGATGAAATTAAGGCCCAACAGTTGCAGCTGGCAACTAAGAGTTGTCAAATACTTATAAAAGGGTGCTGCCTAATAAAGAAGACTAATAGAAGGGGAGAAGACTATTCCTTAGAGAAGACCTGAGTTTTGGAAAGAGTTGCGAACTGCATTCAAGTCAAAGAGCATAAGAGCTTTCATAGCCTTCCTTAGATGATAATTATAAAAATATTTAGTTCTGGATTAATTTTTGTAAAAAGAGTCTGTGTGCATGCAGGAACTTTCAAATGTTTGAAGTATGGTGTTGAGCATATACGCATGTAGCATTACTTTTTTTAAAAAAAAAAAAAAAAACTTTTATAACTATTTTGTGTGTATTTTTCCATTTATGTGCAAGGACACTTTACTTTTTGTGGTCTTATCCTTGACTAGTGAAAATTGGGATGACAAGTTGGGCTTGTGAAGTTATCTGGTCATTTGCTGCCTTAGATACCAGAGGAGTGCAAATTATGTATAATTGTAGTTTTCTCCATGAGGCTGTTAACTTTCTATTGGAATAGAGTCAGTTTTATAGTATTTTTTTAGAATCTAAGTAACATAATCGCAGTTAAGTGTAGTTGTTGGGTTTGCTCAACTCCCTCCCTGCCCTTCCATTGGGAGCCCACTGTTTAAAATAACTGATTCTGGATCTTGGTCTTTACATTTTGTCTTGAAATACCCGTGCAATCATTACAAAGTCCATTTTGGGTTTTTTTCCCCTCTATTACCATGCACTGTTTAGTGCATTACTCTTTCTCACTAAGTGGCAGTGGTTAGTTGAGAGTGCTTTTGTGACGGACTTTTAACTGACATACTCATAACTGCCTTGTTCTCACTAGGATTTTAAATTATAATTGATTAGATCATTAGTTAGGTAATATAAGGTGAAAGACCACATTTAAATATTGTTTACCATCGAGCATAAGGCCAGAGGGGCTAAAATCAGCGCTGTTGTGTGAAGCCTTATATGGTGTTATCACTTAGTCTTGGGAAAGGAGCAATGCAAGAATGCTATCCTCCTGGTTAAACTGTAAGGCTGTAACCGCTGAGAGTAATGAAAATGTACAACCACTCCCTTTAAAAAAATCTTCGAGGATAGATTGGATGCTGATTATAGCTCTGCTTTTTTTATTGTGCCTCCTTTAATAATTAAATTGTGTTGTTGATCTTTAGCTCCGTAGAGCAATGTGGTCTCTACTCTCATTCTATTTTTATAATCCCTCTTCAAGAAAATTTTGTATTGAATCTTGTCTTGAACTGGCTACTCAATGACTTCAGTCAATTTCAAGTCATAATGAGGACAAATGAGTTTGTGGTTTCCTGTAATGATGGCCAACCCTGTAATACCATTAACTGTTTAAATTTTGTATTCACATCTGCAAATTCCCTTGTCTTCCTTAGGATTTTGGCTTGCAAAGGACAAAATATAAGCCCTTCCACTTTGTAGTGAAGAGACAACTTTTTTCTCAACAGACTTACTACCTTTATTTTTCAAGTACTTTAAAGTTGTCCGCTAGGCCTTTTGTACTAGTTGAGATAGCTTGTATGTTCTACTGAATTTATTGTTATCTACTAGATTAAGCAGGCAAGTAATAATTTACGTGGGTAGTGTGATTGATACTTTAAAAAAACCCAAACAGACATTGTTTTTCTCCATATAGAACAGCACACTAAAAGCAATTCTCCCTGATACTCTAACCTTCAGCTGTCTTCAGTAGTAAGTAAAATGTGAATCCATAAAATACAGTTGTTTCCTGTATAATGGATTTGTAAATTCTGTTTTTGAATTCATGTAGCCATTTCTTAATCTGTTCAATATACTGTTATTAAAAACTAAATTCCTTAAAAGTGTGCTGTGTACCTATTTTAATATGGCTTTGGGTTTGAAAGAAACTGTGTAACAATTTATGCTAACAATGCATAGAGTTACTATACTAACTGTAATACCTTTATTTCAAGGTGAAATCCCCAACATTTATGAACAGAAAACAGTACTCTCTCTAGCACAGCAATATTTTTGTTGTTGATGATTGACTGAAATGATTAATGTAAACCAGTTTTGGGATCAGAATGGAATAAAATCCATTATCTTTTGTGTTTTTTGTTTTCAGGCTCGGATAGCATTTTTACAAGGGGAAAGAAAGGGTCAAGAAAATTTGAAGAAAGATTTAGTGAGAAGAATAAAAATGTTAGAATACGCATTAAAACAAGAAAGGTGGGTATACAAATTTTTCAGCTTTTATCTGACCTGGAAGACTTTGCAGACTAAAAGTTCCATCACGTTATGTAAATTTTCTTTACTAGATGGTTCTACAGTTACTTTATATAAACTGTCTTTATGCTTGGTCATCTTTACATAAATGTTTTCTGATTAAATTTTAGTGTCTGCTATAATAAATAAGTCGCATAATTTTCAAATTGTTTGGACTTGTGTCTTAAACACCGAAAGTTCAAATTGGATGGTTTCCCTTTCCTGAGTTAGAGTAATGGTATACTAAGTAAGAATAAATGTTCCAAAAATGTTTATACCTTGTTAATATACCTTCACCTGCTCTTCAGTGGTATTAAACTTGAAAGGATGACAAATACTGTTCTCCTGATTCCGTACAACTATTTTGTATGTGTTGCATGGTGAAAACTCTATTTTTTGGCAGAACGGAATCCTTTGAAAGTTAGTATTACATTTTGAAGTATTGTTTTTCATGTGGCAAATGCTAGAATTTGTAGTCTTAGTAGGTGTGTTTTCTGTAGCATTAATTTAATGCTTTAAAAATGCCATTCAGTCCATGCCGTATAATGTCCTTTAAGCCTACATGATCTTCTATTGCTGGCTATTTCATTTGACCAAAATTAGTAGTTAATTTTGCCAGAATGTTAGGAAAATAATCTTGTTATGTGCCTGTACTTTCAATATTGGACTCGATTCTTACATTTCATTTTGTCTTGCTCTTAAAAAGTAGCTAAATCCAACAGTGTAAATACCTTGAGGATCCGGCAACAAAATAGGTAGCCTTTATTAGTTTATTTTGATTTGATGAGGCTTCATCTGGACATTAAGTTTGTTGTCCAATAGCAAGTATGTCTAAATATATTTTACATTATGAATTAGTACTATGAGTAAGTGACTAGTACAGAAATAACTTTGATAAGTTGGTTTCATATTAAAAACTAATGTTCTGGTAAGGATGGCTTATATACCTCTGTGTGAAGTGTCCAGTACAAAGGTGCTTTAGAAAACAGCGTATGTTCATAGAGAAAGCCATATTGGCACATCATGTATATTCTGGTGAAGTAATAGGCAGAAAGGATCTATTTCCTCATTTGTTCCTGTCCTTGAAATTGAAAGTAACTCAAGGTTTCCAACCAGTGTAAGACTTAAAGTTACATTGTTATGTCAGTGTGTCAGTCACTCTGCATTCAAGGCAGGTGAAAAGTATGCGAAGTGCTGGGGTATGTCTACTCTTCCTTTAAAGAACATTGAACATATCAAAGGCATAATGTGCTCTTATGGCGGACCCAAGTGTCTTGGGTATAAGTAACTTTCTGAAGTTGAAGGAAAACATTTTGGCTTTAAACTCTGTGTGCTGCACATACAGACTTTCTGCAGATGTGCTGCATAAGGCTGTGAGGATTGCCTGTTTGTTGAAATAAATCCAAGGCAGTTAATTATATCTGGAGTGTGAAGACATCGTATAACAGGATGTAGAATTTGAAGATGAATGGCATTGGTGAAACCTCATTCCCGCTTTCCCCTGAAATCCGGCTGCCTTTGTAGTTTGGCTTCCCATGAAATTCCAAAATTCATTATTCAAACTTGTAATCGTATGTACAACAGAAGCAGAACAGCAGGAACATACAGTTTGCTTTAGTTCTCGCAGCCAGTGGGTACAAGCCAACGCTGCATACTTTTCAAGAGGAAAATCCTTGCTTAAGTCCCAGCCAGAATTGTCATGAAGATTGCTAAAAACAGGAACTGAAACTCTGGGGTTGATTGGTGAATGTGTGGGAGGCAACGAGGAAGCTTTCTGTTACTTTTTGCTACAAATGCCCAGTAGTTTGAGGGGCTCTAATTGTGGAAGAATGATAGATTGAGTAAGGAAAGCAAGCAGGTACTGACTCGTCCGTAAATCATCCAAGAATGACAGTATGTTAGGTTCTTGGTTGTTGCAGTGAGTGAAGAGTTCAGGTTAATAAACATTATTTTTTTGCCATTGTTCTTCTCAGTGAAGAATCATAATTAATTAAAAGAAACCAGCCCCAAAGCCAAATAAGTTCTGAGAATTTCATCTCAAAGTTGTTGACAGCAGTTTTCAGTGTTGCACCTGATTCCCCTCTCCCCCTTTCTCCCTCTCTTGTTGCTCACTCCCTGATGCTGTCAAAAAGTTTCATGCAGTGAAATACCACATTACAGGGGGTCAGAAACAAACTCATTCAGACAATGATGACTGTTGTGATTGCTCAGAGAAAGGGTATGAAACAGAACATCAGTGTCTAAGATTAAATAAAATGCAGTAGTAGTTGCAAAAGTTTATTTCTAGTATTTATCTCTAAGTATGTGTGCAACAGGTGTGATAATGTTTTAGAGAAGTAAAATGTTGTTTATTACTTTAATGCCCTTAAATATTTTGGTAGTGATGTATGAATTTTTGTAATAAAATTAGGCCTTCAGTAGTTATATGTATGGCATTTTTTATCTGTAGCTAGTGGATATTTGTTTATTGTGATTTGCAGACCTAGACAGATTTCTTCTCGTGTGTACTCTGAGCCACTCTACATCAAACTTCATTACCATAGTACTGTGCTTAAATTAATACAACTTGCTGAGATCATAAAACTGTACCTATGTTTTGATTTCATGGGGTTTGGACTAGAGCTGACTTATATCCTTGCAGCTGATGGTAGGATTCAACAGTTAAATAGCAGCAAGGAGTTAAATCAACTTGGGGCATTGTTTCTCCTCCTCTTACTTTTTCACTAATGGAAACCTAGCCTTAGAAGAATAGCAAGTCAGTACTCAAAGGATGCCTCTTGTACAATTCAGTTACTGCATGGTGTGTGGGAGTATCCTCACTGACTTGTCAACAACACTGTAGCTTGTTAGTGATTTTTAAGCTATGTCATAATCACCCTTGTTTCCATGACAATATGGAGAGGAATATGTGTGCAAATATATAGTTTATTGGAATTTAATAAGATTACTTACTGTAAAACTGAAGTTGAGCATCAGATGTGATGTGAAAGACATAACTGATCTCATTACATGCAGAAATGTTTTGGCTTGTTTGTAGTGCTGGTCATTGGTATAATTTTAGATCAGATATGTCATTATCTTCTTTAATGAACAATTAAAGCAGAAATTTAATTAATGTTTTGAAACTGTAGTTCTAAAATGGAACAACTGCTCCTAAGTAGTATTTGCCACAGCTCTAAATTGAACAAATTCAGGTTGGCTTTTCAATTCAGTGATTTGTTGGCTTCAATTATTAATTGAGCAAAAACATTTAATCAGCTTTATTTAACTTCACAATTTTGTAATTATTTTCATTTTGATTTTTTTTAATCCCCAAATATACAGTGGTTTATAGGGCATATAAATCATAGTATATACACTTTATATGGAAAGCTTGGTGGAACACTGCCCTACTACAATGTGGAACAAAGCTTTGTCTCTCAGTTTAAAGAGAACACCTAGGGTAGAGTGTTTTACTAGCGCATGGATGAAATATGAACATATTTGCAAATAATTTAAAAAATTATGATTCTGTTTAATTGGCAGTCACACTCAGGTTACACAAATACCTAGTCTTCAGGAGCCTTACAATTTTTTAGTTACAGTGTAATTACTATGAAATGCAGGATTTTATCTTACTATAAAGGGTCAATAGTGCCATCTACTGACAGTTTGTTAATGAGACTTTTCCTAACTGCAATTTTTGCAGAAAATTCCATAATGTAGAAGAAAATCTTCTATACCATCAACCAGATCAGGCAGCATTTGAGATGAACTTTTACCTTTAATTTGGAAAAACTTGTAGCAGTGGCTCAGCCATTTGGGAGGAAGATTTGTTGGAAATCCTTGGTTTTGTCCAGCATGTGTTCCATTATGTCCCGAAGTTTCATAGTTGAAAGTAGTCTTTAAAAATTATGTGAGCTAGATATGGTTTGGTTACTCTGAAAACTTTAATCAAATGTTTAATGTAGAATTATGAAGGCAGCTGTATTTTATAGAGACTTTGTCAACTGTGGCTGCTAACTTTTTTACAGAGATCTTTCACCTTGGCTCTACTCCAGAACATCTAGAGCTCTTTTACCCTGAGACTTTGAGTATTTTTGGAGAGGATCTATGAGGCAAGAGTCAAATTGTGAAAGGTCTAGGATGAAGTTAGAGAACTCTGACTTCATCCTAGTTCTAACTGATGTCCCTGCTCACTGCAGGGGGGTTGGACTAGATGACCTCTAGGGGTCCCTTCCAACCCAAAACATTCTATGATTCTATGAATTCCAGGATCTAGGTGTAGGTAGTTCATGTGATATCCCTGGAGGTGAAGGGAGCTGAAGACATTTTGATGGGCAACTTATGTAGAGACTAAGATTTGGAGGGCTCATGCATACCTGCATGGAAATAGTATCACCAAGACTGAATTTTTAAGAAGTGATTGAGAAAAAGAGGTTAAGGAATCAGAGGCATGTTTTTGCATAGGTGGATTGAGCAGGAATTGGAAACTAAGCCTCCAGTCAATGAGGAAGAGAAAATCAGTAAGAGAATACAAGTGATGAGGGTATCTAGCACCCTAACATAGTTCTTCAGAGGGAAAGATCTCCATTGTAAGCAAAGACAGAGCAGGAGAGAAATTGAAGCAGAAATTTAAGCTGGCAAATAGACAGGAATCCCAAATGGAGGCGCATTCATCGTAGTGCGATTGGCTAGCTAGGACAGCGCTACAGCTAAAAAAATAATCTCTGCTAAACAGTAGAACCTACTGGGTTTTGAAAGGTTCTCTTAGTCGCCGACACACATGAAAAAACCCATGTTCTTGAAGAACATACTAAACTCTCATCTATAAGTTATTTGATAATTGTGAATAATTGTAAGACTGTTATCTCAAAACTGTATTCTTGAAAGACTAGAAACAATTGTATGATGTGATAATTATCACAACAGTTTTATTTGGATAAATTGTATTATGTTAGTATGGTTGTTTCAAATGGGAATAGTAGAATGTTTTGAGTTGATAAAAGCATTGTATACTAATTTATTAAACATTTGCTTACTTTTTCAGGGCAAAATATCATAAATTAAAATATGGCACAGAATTGAACCAAGGTGACTTGAAAATGCCAACTTTTGAAGCAGGTAACTTTTACAATAGCCTGTTTTACTATAATTTGTTTTCACACTGTGCTAGATTTGCTCTGTACAATTTATTGCAGCTTTCGTTCTTACCACCACCAGCCCCGGGTGTGTTACAGAGAAGATGTCTAGGAAAGGTTTGGTATTGGGTAAATATTGTTTAATCTGAAAATCAAAATTAATTCGCCTTTCCTATTTTGAAAGAGCTCCAAATGTTGAAGAAAGCTTTAAATAAAGTTACACAATTCCTTACTTAGCTGCTTCTCGTTATTTCTTATAATACCCCTTCTTGAAAGCTTTTAATTTTTTTTGCCATTGTGCAAAATCCATCCAGAAGGAGAGCGTAAATGCAGAATAAACATGAGAAATACTGTTGTGTTTTGGTGCTTTCATAGGACTCAGGTTTTTAAAGAATGAGGAAAAAAAAATTGTACTTCATTGGCTTGAAAAAAATGTTGTCGAGCTTCTGTTTTTATCTTAAATCAAGGAAAGAACTCCTAAGAGAAAAATCAGGCTATCGTTATTGGTACTCTGGAGTGTCTCTGATTTTGTAATGTAGATATAAAGTTGATCATAACAGTTTTGCTCCTCAGAATATTGCAAATAGAGGAAAGCATTTTTTCATAACAACATTGGACTATTTAAGAAGCAGTGGCTTCTCTTGAAATGTAGGTCTTTGGCAAGTTGTACTTTTGGCCTGTATTTGTGTAATGTGCCTTAAAATTGTGGTCTACATATTTCTGCACAAATAGTTAAATATTTTCCTAGTTCTTTTTCTGCATGTAAGGGGTCAGGATTTTTTAACTGATTCTGTTCTGTTAAATTACTTGCTTGATGCTTCAGCAAAGAATTAAAAAAATAAATAAATTAAAAAACACTGCATAGGGCTGCATCTAATTTAAAGCTTTTTTTAAGATTTGCTTTCAGTTTCTTTGGTGTCTTGTAAAGAGTAACTTGATCTCTAAAAAAAAAAAAAAAAAAAAAAAAAAAAAAACAACCAACCAAAACCAATCCCAGAATAAAAACCCCACCCAACTATGACACTGTATCTTTCAGAAGAAACCAAAGATACGGAGGTTCCCGCAGTACCTCAAAATAGCCAATTGACCTGGAAGCAAGGCAGACAATTACTACGACAGTAAGTAACATTGTTGATTATTGGTGTATTCACACTTTTCGCTGAAGTATGAAGAGCTGTGTATATGTTTACTCTGTGAAATGGAGTAATTGAGGTGTGCAATAATGGTTCATTTTTCAGGACTTTATAGTCTTGAGCTTTAAGCAGTATAGAGTAAGGCTTTCCATATGAGATGGATAGTGATGAAGCTTATTTTCCATAAATGATATAATAGTGACATTAACTTTTAACAGTCAATGCTAATTTCTTTCCTTTTCCCTAAAATATGCTTTCCCCTTTCTTTCTTCTCTTAATGCATCTAGGTATCTTCAGGAAGTAGGTTATACAGATACAATATTGGATGTACGCTCCCAGCGGGTAAGGTCTTTACTTGGGCTCTCCAATTCAGAACCAAATGGTTCAGTAGAGACAAAGAACTTAGAACAAATCCTCAATGGGGGTGAATCTCCTTCATCAAAACAAAAGGGACAGGAAATCAAAAGGTAAGTGAAGAAATAAGATACACATGAAGTTTAAGTATGTTTTACTTAGTCATTGATATGTACTGCTCAGTTCACATAGAACTTCCAACTGTAGAGTCTCTGAACACCTGTGACTGCAGCTGACTACAAATGATTATGAACTTAACTGAAATTGATTATATGTAGGAACATATGTATCTGTATTACATACTCATATGTATTTTGTATATGTATTATATAGAGGCAAATATATGGTATATTGAAGCTGAATTTATGTCATATAACCATTTTGGAGTTGTTCTTTTAAGGAAAAATTCTGTTGAGTGGTGCTTTTATAAGGAATTAGGCAGCTGTGGAAACTTCTTCATGCAACCATTTCTTGTTTTGCTAGTTTTTGCTAGTTTTAAAGCTCTTAAGCTGTTAGGTAGCAATTGCATTTAATCTGATTAATCTTCTAAAACTTCAGCAAGTAAAACTGATTCTCCATTAATGTGTTTGTTTATGTAGGAATTCTGGTGATGTTCTTGAAACATTTAACTTCTTAGAAAATGCAGATGATAGTGATGAAGAAGAAGAGAGTGACATGATAGAAGATATTGCAGAAGGAAAAGAAAAGCACCGGATAAATAAGAAACACAAAGTAAAAGACTCTTAGATTTTTATTTTTTTTTAATAGAGATCTGAAATTCCCTGTAAAAAGGGAAATATTTTTTTCCAGATGATTGTAAATGTATTACGTTAAAATGTTTGTTGTTGTACCTTTGTTATCTGAATGGCTTGTAAGCTGATGCATTATTGGTAAATTTGGTAGCTTAGTTAATATATTACCTTGAAAACTTAAAAACAAACAACCACCCTGTTCACAAATGTGAATTAATTGCTGAAAGCAATAACTGATTTGGCCATCTCAGTTTCTCTCCATACTTTGAGTCCCTTTGAGACAAATTAAGCACAATACAATGTGCATCCTTTCTGAATTTTGGACAAACTAGGGACAATTCCTTAGAAGAAACTAAGTTATGTAATGGGGAAAGAAAATCTGTTCCATGCCAAATACGTGTTTTAATTCTTCCTTCTATGCAGCTTTTTACTAAATATGGTAAGAGCCTAGAATACGCTATCTCCGGTAACCTTCTGTTTAAGGTTCAATTAAGTTTTGCTCTGTTTTATTTTCCTCTTTAGTTTTCCATTCTGTGAGCAGCTTCCTAGGTAGGATAGACCTGATCTAGTTAGCAGTGTCCTGATCTAGTTAGCGGTGTCCCTGCTCCTGCGGGGGGGTTGGACTAGATGACCTCTAGGGGTCCCTTCCAACCCAAAACATTCTATGATTCTATGATTCTATGACTATTATTACCTGTTCCTTTTTAGTTCTTTCTCTCCTGTACTGGAAGAGTCTCCCTGTTACTGTGGTTTCTTTATTGAAGAGTTTGATTTATGAATGTTGTACTGACAGTTTTATTACTGTTTACTCAGTAGAGTATTCTGTAGCATGATGGCATCTCTGGCCGCATTGAATTTTCTTAAATAGCTAGCAGCATTAACTTGGCTTGACGCAAGTCTTAATCTCCCAACTTGACTTGTCAGGAAGGGTTTTCCACCATATACTTGTACTTCTGGTAAATAGATTATCAAGCAATTGGTTGCATCTTTTTTGTTCTAAGGCAGTAAATAAAAAGAATATCTAATAAGTAAATCTCCAGGCACATACAAATATATTACACTAATTTTTTGACTCTTGATAAAGCTTGTGTTTTACAAAGAAAGTAGAAAGATAATTTATAGTTATCTTTGTAAAAATTGTCTCTTTCTGCAGAAGTGTAAGAATATTGTGCCAGTCATAGAAACGTAACATAACGCCATGTTGAAATTTTCTTTACCCGCAGAATGAAAGAACACTTTTCACTGATGCCTTGGTAGGGGGGTTGTTTGTTTTGTTTAAGGTAAAGGTGTAGTAGAACTAGTAAAAAGACACTTTTCTGAAAACACTGTATTTTTGAAGCTTATGCTTACCACTGAAAGAGAGCTGGAAAGTGAAAGGGGGGAAAAAGGCTTCTGGACCAGTTTGTTTGTAAAGCTTCTCTGCAGAGCTATTAATGCTGCAAGAATATCAACAAAATTTTCCAATTGATATGTTTTAAATAAAAAATGAAGACTGGGATGTTTTTGTTGCTAAACCTAGTGTCAGAATTCTTTTTATTTCCTAATGATCACTAGACTGCACTGCTCTCTTTTTTTTTTTTCTAATAAGCAACTCTAGATCTGACTATATCTAAGTGTCTTTTTCTGTATTTCATGTTGAAAAATGTTTTCCCCTGCAACCCAGTACTCAATGAGAGTAAACTATATCACTTCTAATGTGAAAATTTGAGTAGAAAATCTGTTCATGACTCAAATGCAGAAAAATATTTATCTGCTTGCAGATTGGTAATGAAGGTTTAGCTGCTGACCTTACAGATGACCCTGATACTGAAGAAGCTTTGAAAGAATTTGATTTTTTAGTGACAGCTGAAGATGGTGAGGGAGCTGGAGAAGCTCGAAGTTCAGGAGATGGAACAGAGTGGGGTAAGATGCTAACAAAAGCATTTAGAAATAAAGGAATACTTGTTTGTGATAGTACATAAGAGTTGCAGTACCTGCTAAGATGGTGTGGATGTGTGGATGATTGTGATGATCAAATGCTGGTGCTTAGCTAATAGCGTATTGGATGCTGAAACTTTCATATATATATATATATGTATATGCTGTTGTAGTTGCCACAAGTGCAGTTATAGTTACATTTGTTTCAGGTTTTGATTCCAAAATTAAGAGAAGAATTTATTTTTTTTTAATAAAAAGACTAGGATTCTGAATGTTTTTATACCTGAATTATATTTGCTTTCATATCTAGATATTTTTTGGGGGGGGGGGGGGGGGGGGGAAATGAATTTCTGTGGTGTATTTGTAAAAATGGGCAATTAGTATATTTCATTTTTCTGGCTGAGTTTTTTGGATGTAATTGCTAATGTGGCTAATCAAAAGAAGAAACTGAAAGAGGGAGAGAACTTGGGTCGGAAAGATAACAAACCAAGTAATTCACATCTGCCTTGAAATGGGAGATTGACCATCTTAGTTTCTGAACTGTGATACAAGCAATTTTGTGGTTGCATACTGTAAGTCTTTCATTGTAAGGCCAAAAAGTGCCACTATATCATCTTGTTTGACCATTTTATGTCATTGAGACAATGAATTTGTCATTCTTGGGTAAATGCCTCAGTGAGCAAACAGAATATAAAGACCTACAGAAATCAAAATACTGGCACATCTTCCAGGAAAATCATCTTGATTTTCATCTTGATCGGTCTTGATTTTGAAGGTACCAAGAATTAGAAAGTGTTTCTTCCTGGAAATTAGCATCAAAGGGTTAGTCACCTTTATTTTTAAAACTCAGTCTTACTTCTGTTTGGAAGATGAAGCTGGACAAACTGTTACCTTTAGTTTTGGTAATACCTATCTATTTTTAGAAGCTTTTTAGTTGCTTGGCGTTTTTCCCATTGGAAGGCAATCCTATTTGATTAGTTTCTTGGTTATCTTTTTATTTATTCAAATAGGCAAATCTCTCTGTATAAGACGTCTCATAGGCCATGAAACGAAGGTTTTGACTTTGTTTACAACATCCCTTCAAATGTATAGTGACTCAGAAAGTCCCTGTTCTAGCATCAGTCTTACCACTATTGTATATAGAAGGAAAGAGAGCTTGATACTATAATTCATGCAGTCAAAGATTTATCCATTTTTTCACAGCAGACTGCTGAATCTTATTGAACTAACTTGTCTGTTGAAATTCCAAGTCATTGATTTCCAAGATCACTTTCCAGTGCGTTATATCTCTGTTGTCTTCTAAGGTAGTTACCCAGAATGAGGGGATGCTGATTTATTTGAAATGTTGACTTTCCAAGTTAATTTTTTTCGAACTTGTTTTCAGGCAGTTCAATTGCTGTCCCAAACTTAAAAATAAAATGCAATAACATTTTAAAATCTATTTAAAACTCAGATTTACCCACCATACTTCAGAGAACAGTTTGAATGTCTTATTACAGTTTAAAGTAAACCCATAGCAAAAGCGAGGCAGAACATTTTGGGAGTTTGTACGCACTTGTGACTGCTTTCTTGTGACAGCTGGTTTAACTGTAGTAATTCCATTATTACCAAAATGCTCATGTCGGAGGCAAGGCATTTGGGAGGAGGAAATAAACATAAATGTACTTTCATCTTAAAAAGTATGTGTTCTGAGTTTTGCCATATGAAAACAATATTCATAAGTTTGTGTATTTTGTACTAACTTACTATTTAAATGAGTCAGAAGACATACTTCCAACTGTAGTAACAATGCTTTTTTCATAGTATGTCACCAATTTTAGTGTAGCTGTTCTTTCCTTCAATGGATGTTTAAGGACACAGTCTATGAGACCTTGGGGTTAAGTGTCACTTTTAAAAAGATCAGTGTGTAAATTTGAAATATTGAAGTCAATGCTTCTTTATTACCTATCAAAAATAAGATTACAAATATTTTCCCACTTAAATGCTTTCTGAAATAAAATAATACCTTGCCTAAACCAATTTATTTTAGCCTGTCACATTATTTTGAACTGTGTAAAGCTTATTACTTGAAATCTCCAAGTCCATCCATTTATTTATTTATTTTTGATGGGGAGCTTCATTTAAATGAGTACTTGCCATCATTTTCTAAACAATTGCATCAACTTTAGTATTTCACTGATAATTCATATATTTCTTATCTTCATAATGTAAATAGTTGCTCTGTTCTGTTTTCTTCTCAGCTGTTTTAGTTTTTCTGCCATTGGCATCCTTCTCACTCTTACAAAGATTTAAGCGCTCTGAAAAAATGTAAACTTTTACATGTGTATTTCTTTATGATGCTTTTATTTAATGTCTGGAAACCAACTTCAGATGTTTAGGCTCTAAATGTATTGTCTACTACTCTTGCTTTGTCATTACTTTCAGTACCTAATCGTCAAAGTGTTATCTGTAGGTCTAACTTCAGATATGCTAAAATACTTCAACACCAAATTTGATAGTTACATTTTTGCTGTTGGAGACTTATGCAAACCAGCCACCAAGTGTGGAAGTTTGGGTTGCTTTTTTTTTTTTTTTCCTTCCTATAATACGGCTTTTTATGAACACATTCTTTTTTTGTAAGTGCCTCATTTAATATACTCTGAGTCTTAAGGTTTTTCAGACATGTTTTACTTAGGAACAGCTTATCTTCAAAATAGTGAAAGATGAGCAAATTCAAAGAGTGTTAAATAAAGAATTAAAGTATTCAGCACATCAAAAAATGAATGTACATTTTTAGATTAAAAATTTGTAAATGCCTTGTGATATACTGTCATCAAGAAAAAGATACATATAGAATTCTGTTTCCTTAAGCAAACGGGAATAAATATTTTTATTATATATTATGTTACGTATTACAGATATTACATATTATGTAGTCTTTTTATTCTGCTTATGATTTTGATGACTAACTATGTGTTCGTCACTGAATTTCTTCTCTCCGTGAGACATAAAAGTTCTGTTTACAGATGGACCATGAGTCAGAGAATGATTGACTGTGCCCAGAATTCTGTGTGGCAGAGTGTGACTGGAATTAAGAGTCTCTTGGGTCATCTTTTAAATAAATAAATAAAATAATACAAAATTATCCTTTCTCCACTAAATGGTATTGGCTAGTGGACATCCTGGATCCTCTGCATTGTCCTGATGTCAGTGTAGGGTGGGTTATAAACACTGTAGGCAATTTGAGGAAGTTCACTACTAGGGGGGAATTGCAGACGTCTTCTAGCTATATGGCTCTGTTCTGAAATAACTAGGTATATCTAGGCTTACCAGAGAGAAGCACTGCTGGGTTTTCCTAAAAATCTTCATTGAAATTCATTTCACAGCCTCTCTGGTTACTCAGAGTTAGTGTTTTATCTAGTTTGCTATTTATGACCCACATTTCAGCAGCTGATAGTGCTGGTTTTGAGTATTTATGTTTGTGGGCTTATGTCTTTCCTGTTTTCTGTTGACTGAATGAGCCCAGTTCCTTCAAATTCTTTGTCTTGATATCTAAATACCCTGTTTGTTTTGCAACGTACAGACGTTTTCTAAACTTCTAGTGTAGAACACAGGCTGGACGTGTTACTCCAATGTTGTCATCGCCATCACTGATTAGGTGGACTACTCCTGGTTTAATACACCACACCTCTTAAAATATACCAGAATGATAGTTTTGTTGTGGCACAATAATTTTTTTTTTTTTACAACAGCATTACATTGCTGCTACATATGTTCAGCTTCTGGTTCAGTTTAACTCCCGAATCCTTCTCTGCAAGACTGCAACCTAGCTGATTATTTGCCTTTTATTAATGGTGCTTTGTTCGTGTATATTTTTTTTTTAATTCTCATTTGTTCTTAACTGAATTTCCTTTCATTGGGTTTTAGGGTTTGGTTTTTTTTTGTTGTTTTCCTGATTTCCTTCCTCTTTTGGTTGGGCATATCCTCCAACTTCTCTTTCTGTGCCTCTTTTATTTCCTGACTAATCAGTATTGTTCTCTGTCAGTTTTTTGGCCCTGCAGTCATAAAGATTGAGGTCTTTTGTGTCTGCAGTTTGGTAGTTGTAGATGCAGTTTGGTGTAGGATGTCATTGTTCCGTTCCCCTCTCCACAGTTCTTTGTGGACAGCTCAGGGGACTTTACCGTTATGCTTCCTGTTTCATGCCTTCACCCCCCTTGCCATTTCTGTATTCCAGCTCTTTGATCAAGAGTCTCTTTGTCGTCAACCGGCCCTATTTGAATGATGGTCTTTTGGTAGAGACATCAATATCCTAGGATATCTTTTCATTTGTTGTCGTGTTTTGTCATGAAACATGTACTTGGAATAAATCCTACTGGTTTGCATCCTAAATGCATGTTTCTTTGTCTCTGCTGTATATGGCTCCTCTTGTGCATTTTTATGACTGTAATGGTTATAACTTCAAAACCTGCTGTTTTATGAAAACGCTGCTATTGCAGGTATGATTGGAAGTTGGGAACTGAGGAACTTAGTTTTATTATTTTATGTCTAAAGAATTTGTGAGCATCAGTTTAACTGGCACACAGACCAAGGTTGGTTGCTGTGTGGCTGTCTTTTAGCAAAAGTCCTTCTGAAAATGTTACATTTACCTTGTCTTGGAAACAACTTTATCTTTTTGCTAATTCTGTGTTTCCAGAAATACTTGAGATGGACAGTTTATTATTTGAGATAGAAAAGTGGAGACTTCACTTTTCTTGGATAATAATTAACTCTGCAGTATTTGTCAAACAGAAAAGACGTCTTCTGAAACTACTGTGAAATGGTGTATTTCTGCTAATTATAATTTAATTGCTGGAATGCAGTGGGATGTCAATTTATTCACTGTGTGAAATACTTTTCATGTTTTTATAGAGAGCTGTATTTATAGACTTGTTTCTCTGGTTATATGTAGGACCAAGGTTTCATTCTTGTGCATGTAGAATGAGTGCGAGAGGATGCATGGTGGTCTTCATGGATAAACTGGCACTGACTTACTCAGCTTGCATTTTCATGAGTGATACAGCATGAATACTTTTATTTGCTTATTCAACACTGGCTGAATAATTTCTTAACACTGTCTTTCTAAAGATGCAGTAATCGTTTATGAACACCAATGAATTTTTGTGTATTTTGAAGTATCTAACATCAACTTATGAAGCTTAATTTGTTTGCTCCTTAGTAACAAATTAACATACAATTTTCAAATATGTAACTTATTATACAGTGCCTTGGAAAACTGTATGAAATGAGACTTAGTATTTTGTAAACTTAAAACTGAGACTGCACCTTTAAAGTAAAGATTTATTAAGAACTTTTATTAATGCTCTTATACAGCTATGATAGTAAATCGCCAACAGCTTGCATTGCCAATTGCTGATTTTTTTTCTTTTAATAATATGCTGCATGTAGACAAAGATGACCTGTCCCCAACTGCTGAGGTTTGGGATGTAGACCAGGGACTAATAAGTAAACTGAAGGAACAGTACAAGAAGGAACGAAAGGGGAAGAAAGGGGTAAAGAGTAAGTGCAGATTCTGAATCTTGTAATGCAACGCTTTTTTTGCCTATCTATATAGAAGACATTTTTTCTCACAAGTTCTGTTTTTATTTTTTTTTTTCATTAAGCATCGTTTTCTGTAACGGGGGCAACCAACTTTAACTTTCTACCTGCTGAATGTGAATATGTCAAAAGCTTTGACAGCCATTTCCTATATGAGAAATGTTAAAACACATCAAAATTTAAGGTTAAATAGGTAAAGAGAGCTAAATGCTTTGAAATGTAAGTGTAAAAATAATGACTGACTGGCATTTTGAGGATATTCCTACTCTTGAGACGTTTTCTGAGAAATCTAAAATTTATCTGCTTCTAAAAGTACAACACTATGGTACTGCTGTGGGTGGAGGTTTTTTTGGGTGTGGTTTTTTTTTTTGTCTCTCAACATGAGCTTGAATCAAGCTATAATTGCTATTTATGGGCTTGTAATTATATTTACAATCTGAGGCAATAGGAATAAAAAAATGCCTGTAATGTAAGTGCAAACTTTTGTGGCTTTGTTTGGGATATAATCTTTATGGTGCCCTTCACTTTTCTGTGCGGTTACCACATTTTGATTGACACCTCTTTACTCTTTAAGAGTTTTCAGACCAGTTGACCTATTTGAACTCTGTAAGTCAAACCAAATTTCAATATTGAAGTACCTGGTAAAAATGCTTTTGTAATTTATGTCATCAGCTGTACAAAGCTCTTAGTGGACAAAGCGTTACTAAATTGATGTCACTCTAGAGAAGCCCCCTTGATTTGCAGTGGTTTTATTTTGTAAGTATGTTATAATGTTTTTTGGCGATATTTAGTAAAAAATGTTTTTTCCTTGATTTGAAAAATTGTGTGAATATGTACTAACTAAATTAAGTTATACTAAAATATAACACTTCATGAAGAATTCTGTCATTAAGGTTTAAATTTACTCTGTAACATGTAAAATTCAGTTAGCGCATGTTGATTTTTTTCAGCAATTTTGCATGACTTGCATGTACATACACATACAGACATAAAATCTTTGAAGTGAAGATTTTTACCTAGTCTTTGGTTTGATTAGAACTTATCCATTAGCACCCAGATTACTACTGTATCCTCATTTAACTTGTAAATTAGCAGTTGACACCAAATTTACATGAAGTATTTTGTAGGGTTAGAAACTTCCTTTTAGTACTAAAATGGACTACTTCTGTTTGAAAAGTTCATATTAAACTTAATGTTTTAGACTTCTGAAAGCATAGTGGCAGCAAAATATCAGCAAATGTTTTGAATTCTGGGAAAAAAAGAAAGTAATTATTTAGGTGATCTTTATAGTTCTCTCTCAAAAATTGTGTCTTTAGGTTATTGCATACAGAAAATTCTTGAAACTGTACTTTTGTTTCAATTCTAATCTTTTTGCACCCACCACACCAGTTAGTTTCTACTTTCTGGCTTGTGCACTAGTATGGTTCTAGGATTATAGCTTCTATGAAAAACTCTTCTCAGGCCTCCAGATTTGTTTTAGTGGCATTACTTTGGCTTGTCTAGAAAGGATTTCTCTTTCCTGTACCTGTTGCTTCCTTGGCTGCTCTGCAATCAAGAATTTCTATCGCCTTTTTGGTTTTCCTTCTATAAATCTTAAAATTTCCAGAAGAGGAGCATAATTCTCACCCATCAAAAATAAGTACTTTGTCAAAAACTGGCATTTTAATGGTCTACATTGCTGATTAAATTGCTTGTGACTGTCATTTAAAATAAATAGTAATTATTCTATCTGAAATGTCCAGTTGCAAAATTTAACTTTGCAACATTATTATCAAAACTCTTCTTCCTGTCCACTTTCCTGCAGTTGCATATGTAACATTAAGTTTTGTACCATGAATGGCGTGACATGTTGGCCATCAATTATTATTTGATTTGACTTGTATTGTCAAAAGACAATGTGTTACGCTATCAAAACTTGAAGGAGTATTTTCTTCATCTAAAGTAATTTTTAAACTTGCTTATGTTCACATAAGAGAACGTTTGGGAGACAACTGTGTGTCACAGTGCTGTGAGGTTATGTAAGTCATTGTTTAGACTTCTGGGGTTTAAGCTTAAATTTCCTCTTGGGAAACCCTGAGCTCGTATCGATAGTCTCACAGGGTGGTTTGTAGGATTCTGCACTTGCGTTGTTTTTGTGATAGCAATTTCTGATTAAAAATTGGCCTCTAAATCACTGAGCTAATTGAATGGGATAACTCCCCACACAGTAAAAACATGCATTTAAGGTTGGACAGGTTTGTTTAAATTTTGTTTATTTGATTCGTAGACTTTTTTTCCTCAGCTTTTTTAACATTCTGAGACTGCAAATAGTGCAAAGGCCTTCTTTTCCTCCTCCTCATGACTGATAATTTATGAACTTCATTCTGAATATTCATCTCTTTCTTTGTTCCTCAGTGTATTGTCAGATTTTTATCAGAATTTATTTTGAGCAATATCAGAATTTATATGCATGACAGTATGTGTATCATCATGAAGATCAAATAAACGTGCATTGACTATCACCTCTTGCAATACTTTGAGGACAGCATAATAGGGCAGATACTCTAATGGGTTCTTTTGTTGGATGTGCATCTGGTAACTACCATAATCTGCATTTAGACTGTTGTCTTCATAACAGGGTCTTCATAGCCCTTGCCCAGGTATGGTAACTTTCATTCCAAATGTAGAGATAAATAAGTAAACAGAAGTACATTTGATTCTATTTTGATACTTCTGTAGTCTGCATTCATATGTTTTCTTCTGGGTGGAAAACCTTAATTTAGGTCGTCTTTTGTCAGCACATACATTTTCATAATGTAATACTCTTTTATCTTTTTTGGATATTTTCTTTTCTGTCACGATAGTCACCATGTTATGTGGAAATACTACTTTCTTATGAAGGGATCTTTAAAAACAAACAAACAAACAAACAAAAAATCCCTATCACACCGAAAATGACCCCACACTTCAATTGCCTTTGTAGTATCCAGCTGTAAAATAACCCAAAACCTGTTAATTGAAGAGTTCTTATACTAACAAAAAAATAAAAATACACAAATCAACGACAGCCTAGTCTGGATTTCATTGTGATAAATAGATAAGGAGTTAGGTTTTATTTCTACAAAAGCAGGCTTACCTTTTACAGCAATATGCTGAATTTAAGGCCAGGTTCTTGCCCAAATTTGAGAAGATCAGTTTTGGCAGGTGAATCGGGGAATGACTGTTTTTCAGATACAGTCTGTCACATTTTCAGAACGTAATAGTGGAGATGATGCATTTCTCATGTCATACTATCAGGTCAGACTAATGTGTTCTCAGCAATTTGAAAAATAGTATAGTTTTCGTATCTTAAATTGTATATGTGTATCGCTATTAAAATGAAGATAATTTTACTGATATTCCTTAGTTTCCTTGAAACTTTTGTCATTTTTTACTCTCCTTGCTCTTTTCCCTCAGTTCTGTATTGATGAAACAGTATCTGTCCCGATCACTTTACTAGCCTTGATTTCTGGGAATACAGTGTAATAGTTGATAGGCATGAAAACAGATTTGGATTTTACCATCTTCCTTAGCATCACCTGTTGTTAGAGAAGGATCCCTGTGTTGTATTCAGACTTGGGCTATTACATCTTGGAGCTAATAGAAATCTGCTTATGGCTTCTCAAACTACAACTTTTCAGCACTGAGTATTCAATTACCTTTTTCACTTTTGGTCTCCGAAGGAGGATACACTGAAATAGGATTGTAGGTGTTTTGCTTTTGTTCATAACAGGCTCGGATTTACTGATTTATTTGGGTGGGTTTTTTTGTTCTCTTTTCTTGAGGATAAAACACAGTCATCCTATTTGTGCCTTGAACATAGCTGCTTATGCAGAGACAGCACATTCTTATCCTTAAAAACCTCTTTGTAACATTTAAAATACTTCAACAATTATATGAAGGTACCCTTGCACTTATTTGAAAGCAGAAATCTGCACAGTCTTCTGTGGTGGTGGCACAATCTTGAATATTGACATTTTTCAGCATGAAATACAGAAGTTGTTGGGAACAGCAGCTGCTCTTTTGTAAACTTCAGAAAGAAGTTTCTCTATTGCATGATGGATTGAGGGCTGTTCTAAGGTTATACCTGAAGGACAAGAAGTGACTGAAGGTACTGAAAACCTTAAAAGACAAGGTTGACAGTCCTCTAATCAGGGACATACTAAATGACTGGCTGGTTCAAGGTAGCAGAGCAAGGGGTCTATTTTAGTTACTTCTGAGTGTGCTCTGAGACAAACTTCTCATGTCCAGATGTTTGGTGTGAAAGCACCTCCAAAAGATGCTTTCTGTTTAGATGTGAATAAGTTTGTAAGACATGTTTATGTCTTGTATCATTGTGGATCATTTTCTTTAAAGAGGTTCTGTCACTGAAATTTCCCTTTATGATTGAAGCTTGACTTTTTGACATGCAAGCTGTAATGTAGAGGAAGGAATGAATTTATTAATTAAAAAAAATTTAAATTATACTTGTTTGCTAGTGTCTACATCATGAATTTAATGCACATATAATTCGTTATGCTTTGTTTCTAGAGGCATGCTCGTATAATAAAGGTAATATGCATCTGCAGTTTCATACAGTGGTAGAAGCATTCTTGCTCATGTGTTTGATAAATGCTTTATCAATTCAAATACCATTCAAAAGCAGGGAAAGTTAATTGTTCGTTGCACCCCCATTATGAGTTGTCTGTACTTTTTCCCTCATTTTTAAGCTTTTTTTTTATTTGCACTCTGTTTTTCAGTGTTAAATTGTTTAGTATAGTTGAAGTTGTGTAATATTATTATCAAATGTTTAATTCATATGTATTTTGTGTAATGTTCTTTTAATACTGGGCTTGACTTCTCAGTAGGGCTGTAAGATGATTTTTTTTCTCTCCCACAGGAAATTGTAGAATAGATCAACACAGAGGAGTTGCCTTTTGATTTAGTGAATTAAAACTGTTTGCATGCAATTTTCAGATTTGATGTATTAACTCCTCCTTTTGATTTCCAAAAGATCTATTTTATTAGTATACAAAGACAAAAGCAAAGCATTGTATTTATTTTAAGGAGGTCCCATCAGTAATTATTCTTGTTGAATTAGTTTAATGGATTTTTAGACTTCAGTCAAGTCAAGCGGTAGCAATCAAATGAATCTTTGCTGCTGACATTAATTTACAGGAGTCAACAGGACAAAACTTCACGACATGATAGCTGATCTGGGCGATGATGAGATACCCCACATCCCTTCAGGAATCATAAATCAATCTAGGTCACCCTCTTCTAGAATGACTGATCATGAAGGTGCAAGAGCAGAGGAAGGTACAAAAAATTCAGCTACTTATTATATTTCAGGAGATTTCTTTTAGAAAGCACACGCCGTAATTTACTGTCCCCTCTATAAAGCTTAATGCAATTGCAGATTGCCACATTATTATTTTATTTGCAATTCTTCCAAAATGGTTTATGAGAATACAGCTTGACTTTCTGTGGCTTATTGAAACTCAACATTATTTCATAAGTATTTTTAAACAACTTCATGTACAGCAGTGTGTCCTGAAACTATTCACTATTAAATCCCTGTTTGCAGACCCCCCCATTAGCAAAACCTTTTACAAACAGGGTGTTATTGATTGAGGAGAGAAAAGGTGAGTATTAACAGTTGATACACAGTTTGCATTTTAAAGTGAAATTTAAGTGTTTTTTAAAGTCATGAGACTAATTTGTCTCTCAAGTTTAATGTTCTCTTTTTTTAAAAATTGGTCTGTGTATGCAAGTGTGCAAAGACACTACCTATTTCTTTACAAAGTATTGGTTTCAGTTTCAGGATTATCTTAGGCAATGGAAGTTAGTGGCAAACTATTATCTGAATAGTCCAAAATCTTGTATTCAGCTTTAAGGTTTTTGGTTTAAAGGAATACATAAGTTCTGTCCTCTACTCAGAACATATTCATTCAAAATACTCCGCTGAATTCAGTTTTGACTCCTTTATGATGATCTTTGACCATAGCCCTGGCATGGTATCAGCTATACTAGAAGTGGAAAGAATCTGTGTTATTACTGATCCTGATAATCTGTTGGTTGTCCTATTCTCCTATTCACCCCTCCCCCCACAAATGCCTGTCACCAGGCAAGCAGAAAAATAGAAGTTTTGCAGGGAGGTTTTTTTGTTGCTCTCCCAAACTATGATTTTACAGAAGTGTTTGTCTTCCCACCTTCTCTTTTACTGCCTTTTTATCTTTGTTTTTATTTACCACTTAAAGATGGACCAGTATCAAATTTACCTGTGGAGTGCAATTGGAAAAACCTACTGGTGAAATTCCACTTGCTAAAACTTGTGGACGTATATTTAGGTTGTATTTAGGCTGTTTGTCTTAGGCCATACATATTGTGCAAAGGAACACAGATGTTCATTGTTAAGGACAGGCCATATAGCTGTTGTCTCTTTTGGAGACTTTACATCTAAAATATTACTGGGCAAAACAATCTTTCTGAAGAAGTAGATGCTAAATTTGAATTTGACAGGGACTGACTTTTATTGCCTGGTTCCTGTAGCACAAAAACTGTTCTACACTTCAAATAAAGGTTTTCCACACTATTTTCAAATAAACTGTTCAGGATTATATTTTCATGCTATTTAATGTGTTCATGTCTTCAGCTTATCAGTGTAATTTGGGCTTTATTCATCAAGAGCAGTGGTATGAATATCTCTACCATCATATCTTCTAATTGTGGTTTCTGCATAACTTTTCAACTTGAATATTAGAGTGTGAATTTTGCTGTTTGATCAGAAATTTTATCCCGAATGCTACTCGGCTTTTTAAGATTTTGTCTGTACCGTTTGGTGCAAAGCTGCAAGTAAACAAGCTTGGTGTTGTCTTTTGAATTCCTTCTAGGTCTGTCTTTTGTTAACAAGGCCAAATACTTCATTATCATAAAATGTAGATTTTGCTCAGTTATTTATTCAGCTGTTTTTTGCAGACATCTTCAGGCTTTCTCACTAAGACATGCTAGCCTATGCTGATGAATGTTACTAAGCCATAAATGTTCTTGTGACTGTGCGTAAGGTTTATGCTATACTCTGAAGTGTTACAGTTCTGAGATAGTGGTGGATAAGTTTGTTTTCATATGGAGAACAAAGTGTTATTAAGCTCACTTTTTTTTTTTCTTGAGGGGAAGAGGGGGTTCAGGGAGGAAATTAAACTATGGTTCTAATTGGCTGGGAATGTATCTTTTATACCTTTAAAGGTGTGGGGTTTGTTTGGTTTTCTTTTTTCACTCGTGGTTAAATATGATGAGAAAATTGTTATGCTGTAATTACACTTTATAGTTTTGGCCATAAGAAATTGGGGGTTCCATTTCACCATATTGCATGACTTTCAGAAGCAGAATCAACTGCAGCATGATTCTCTATCCAGTGTATTGTGCAGAGAATTATTATTTCCACATGTTGTTTTTCTTTTTTAGTATCTATAGATTGTGGGGATGTCAATCTTGATTGACAAAGTAGCAGTAACAGCTAATTGCTCAGGCATTAACTGCTGCTTTTGGTGTACCATGTATTAATTTTCTGGGAAACAAGATTAAGATGGCTGTGTTATATAGCAGACAACAACAGTGTATAAGAACATACATACTTGATTAGAGACTAAAGCAATTTCAGTCTGTACAAATATTACTGCTTGATTTTGACTTAATTACATATGATATCAAGAGCTTGAGGGTAAGAAGCGCTGGTTAGGATTGGCCAAGCAAGTATTTAATCATTGCATTGTTTTTCACCTAGTTTCACCTACAAAGAGACTTGTACTATCACTTACATTTTTACTTGGTATTTATTGATGGCAAACTCAGTTAAAAATGCATTATGCTGTGAAGATAATGTTGTACTGTGTGTGTCAGAAAAATGCTTGGATTTTATTTTAAAGATGAAAAGCATTCAGTGAGTATTTAATGATCACTTGTGTGTATCTATTGATGCGGTGTTTTTGATATGCAGAGTTGTGGGTCTTTAGTAGCTATAACATCACACCTGTTTCATTGGATTACTTTTCTGCCTTTTCTTTTTATAGAAAGAGCTTGCAACCATTTTTTAAACTTTTAATATCTTAATTTAAAATAATGTGCAAATAAATTAAAATGCAGTTTTACAACTTATAAATATTGGCAACTTCAGTATTGAGAAATAGGCTTCTAAATTTTGGATAACGTTAATTTTGAAGCTTTAAATAAAGGGATATTCACCTCTGATGCAAATAAAGCTTGATAAACTCATAGATTCCTAACGTGGTAGTGTTTTTCTGTGGTAGTGCTTCATTTTTAGTATAAAGCATATGAAAATTCATCTGTTAAGGATGGATGACATTATAATTTCACAAAGAATTAGTGTGACAGGTTCAGGGGCTTAATCAAGCCTTCTGGACCTGTCCTAAAGATCAGATAGGAATCACAGCATCACAACAGGGATGGAAGGTGTCCTCAAGTTTAAAATGAGCATATTGCCTCCTTTCCCCAGTGATCAGCAGCTCTGTTTTATAATGTCTTGGAAGGCTTGACTTGTAAATGGGTACTTTTATTTGGGAGCCTGGGATCTTGTTGAGACAGTAGAGGCAAGCTAGTTTTGGGAATTCCAAATAAAAGTATTGGAGTCTTTCTATGAGAGACAAAAAGTAAAGGGGAAAAAAACCAAAAACAAAACAAAAAAACCCAAAACCACACCAAAAAACCAACCAAACAATGACAATGGAAAAAAACCACCCATGAAAAACCCCTATGTTTCTTTTGTAGCCTTTCTCTTTTTTATTTTTCTTCTTCCACTCTTTTTCTCTCACAAAAGAAACAGGAAAAACTTGGTCTTGGAAGTAATTGAGGGGCTAGTTGTTATTCATTTGAGGATTTCATGACTTAGGTTCACCCAGAGAATTTTTTGTGATGTTATTTTATTTTTTCCTTCATATAAAGTATTGTTTATATCTCCTTTAATACTCTGCTCAGAACTTTCATTAAGAAATCAGTCCTTAGAAATTCTGATCTAATCTAATAAGCATGGATGACTGGATACCCCTTTCCCCTGCCCCCAGAGGCCCCAAACCCAAAAACCAGTAAGAGGGGAAATAGGTGAGAACAAAGAAAACACCTAATTATGTTCTAGGAAAATGGCTCTTCGTGAAATATGAGTGGTTTGGAATAGACTGTAAAATTGAGAATTTTAATAAAATACTAAAAGAGATGAAAAGCTTATTCATATAAGGGCATGGTAAGCTATTTTGGGCTGTTAATTAAATGTAGCATTCTGATGAGTCAAGACCTTTGTACTGATCATGAATGTTTTAAGAAGAAGTAATTGTGCATAGTTAGAATACTATTTGCTGCTCTTAGGAAACTGTAGGAACAGCAGTCTTTATTCTTACATAGATGATATTCTTGGATTCTCACATACAGTTGCCTGTGCTAATATTACATTTCTTAATAGTACAGTAGTTCTCAAGCATAGAAGTAATTTTTTTTGTTCTAGCTAGGGTGACTTGTCTTTGCGTAACCATGCTGGGCATCTATAACTTTACGCCTGGTCTTAGTTTTCTTCAGCTGGAGTGGAACATAACTAGGTTACCATTCAGATAGTGGTGATACAGAATAATAAAAGTGCATGCATCAAAACAGGAACGCATTGATTATTAGTCCTTTTCTTTTTTATAAGACAAAAACCAGGATATGGATGTTTTTCAGATCTGAACACTTCGTTTTCTCTGAGTTTCAAGGTTTATCTGAGAAGATTTGAAACATGGGGTGGTATTAAAGTGAGACCATAATTCTCTGCCAAATCCGTGAAATCCAAAAGCCACGGAAGTTTAATTTTTGAAGATGTCAAGTACATTTTAACATATTTTGCAGGTGTTTGCACTTGGCTGAAGTTAACACATAGCTAGAGTTTAAGTACTCTACCTAACAAGTGTCCCAATTCTTGTATGGAAGGGAATACCGATAAGTAAAAGCAGCTTCCAAAATATGCTAAATTATGCAATGTTTAAGCCTTTATTCCTGTTCCTTACAGCTAAATTGATATTTGTGGGTAGGAGGAGATATACAGCATTCTTGAATGTTGTAAAGAATATGGGTGACTATTCGAAACTTCATTTTTCGGATGTGAATTGAGAATGAATGGTTATATATCAGTCGTATTCATTCTAAATGATAATTAACAGAAATGTTAAATTTTAATTTGGGAAAGGCACAGCTAGCTAAGATAACTATCAGTTGAGTGTATTTCAAATTAGAATCAAAAATCATGCTGAGAAAATGAGAGAGTATTCGTTAGTAACAGATGTTTTAATTTTTTTAATAATCTGAAAAAAATCAAAGTAGAAGAGATGTTTTGCAGGAGGCCCTTAGCCTGAGAGATAAAAAAATACTTACACATGCAAGCAGAGATATTTGACTAGTATAAAGCCCAGAGACTTATTTCCAAATGGATAGAAGGCAGATAACACTGTGTTAGTGAATGAAATATTTAGCTGAGAATTTGGAGACCTGGAATGTACGTTTGATACTGCAGTGTAATGTAATGTCAGTCAAATCACTTCTCAATAGTACTGAACAACTCTGTGAAGTAAGTTGAAATCAAATGACAAAGCATGATATAATTGTTTATTTAATATATGTGTGTGTGTTTGCACATGTGTGCGTGTCATCATGCCCTCTTGTTTTTAGTTGGGGTAGTATGTAGTACATACAAGTTCAGTGTTAAACTCTGCTTTGCTTTTAAGTAATGAATAATGCAGTTTTTCATCAGTTTGAATTATTACATTGGGACTTAAAGAAACTGTTTTGTTCTTTGTAGCTGAGCCAATAACGTTTCCACCTGGAGGAGGCAAGTCATTTATTATGGGTTCTGATGATGTGTTGTTAAGTGTACTGGGCCTTGGAGACCTTGCAGACTTGACAGTAACAAATGATGCAGACTATAGTTATGATGTAAGTGCAATTTTATTTTAAAATTCTTTATATAGTTTAATCAATAATATTTGGGTCCCCTCTCCCCCACCCTGAACATTACAGATGCACAGAACAGAGGTTTCATTAGCCAAAACTATTACTGGGTGGAGGAGGGAGCATCTTGTGTGATGGGCTAAGTAATTTGGGTAATCAAAATTGAGGTGGCTTGTTTGTTTTCTACTTAAATAATTTAATTCAGATTTTTTCACTGCAGGACTGTGTTACAACATAAAATACAGATTGATGTCTTAACGTGAATTTGAACAAAAATGGCAATGCCACACTGATATGAAGTATTGAGAAGACATGGCATAAACCACAAATATTGATATTAACTTACTTCTTTGCTCTCCCCTTTGTGTTTATGTAGTGTTAACATAGACATATTAGTATTATATGTCAGATGTAAGCTTTTAGGGTGTATTTTTTATTATAATCAAGAGTGTTCTGACATTCCTTTGACCATATTCATTAAGCTGCTACCAATAATGTTATATGAATTTTTCATTGGCTAGTAACATTTGATGGCTGGTTAGGGAAGTGTTCAGGTAAGTCTTACTGTATTGTATTTAAAGTGTTTTGTGGTTTTGAGTTTTGGTTTGGTGGTTGGTTTGGGTTTTTTTCGTTTTTTTAGAATCTGCAAAGTGAAGAAATAAATTGTTTGTAGCTCTTTACAGGGTCTGAAAATAATTGTGTGACTACACACCTTTTTTATCATAGTTTTCCTTCATTATTTATAAATGGTAGGATTATTAATTGCTGTAATGAAGTAAGAGCTAATACGTATATTTCTCCATTATTGCAGGCTGTTATGTTACATCGTTCTATTTCCTGAATAAGAAATTAAAATCTTAATTATCCATCCTTCTATTACTGGACTGTATAAAAATAAATGAAAAAGCTTTTTTAACTATTTGGAGTACTTTCTTAATTTGTATAATATATTGTCCTGTTCACAGTAAAGATTAATCTTCAGGTTGTCTGTTTCAATTCAAATGACATAATTCTTCTGGGAAATCAGATATCCTAATACCAGAGTTCAATTTCAGCTCTTTGCATCTTAGGTTTCTCAGGATTTTGCCTTCTGTCTAGCTAAATGTCTTGTGTAATCGCACATAAAATGTGTCTGACTTGAGGGTCATGTACAATTGTTTAAAAAATTATCAGGGTGGGTTTTTTTAATTTTCAATGAAATCTATGGACAACTGGACTTCAAAGAAAAGTTTTTCAAAAGCTTCAGTTGTAAATGCTTTAAGAAAGCTTAAATTTGAAACATCCAGATCTTGATGTTACTAACTACTACTCCTAACTAGTAGTAAATTCCCCTGGGAATTATGAAGTTGAATAGTTTGGGGGTTTGTTTTACGTAGTGCTGTATTTACTTGGTTGAATAACTTCTAAATGCTCCTGTCTGTATCTTCTTTGAAGAATTAAGAAAAGTTTGTTTTAATGCTAATTTGCATGAAGAAAAATATTTATTTTAAAGCAGCTTAGAATCTCAGATTGAGCTTCTGAACTTGCTAGTTGATTATTTTGTGTTATTCCCATTTTACTGACAGTAAATAATGAGGCATCAAAAAACTAAATTGTATACTTTCAGTAGTGAGGCAGCTAGAGTTGTGAGATTAGATCACAAATTGTTTTTGCAGTTGCATTGCGTTCTATGTCTGTCCTATGTCCGAGTTTAGAACTTTGGAGTATTAAGGTCTGGAGGGTCACACTTGCCCTTCATTAAATTTATAAAGGTAATGTGACAACACTTGGCTCTTAAGGCACATGTTCGTAACCACAGAATTTTCCAATTCTTTTTTTCTTTTAAAAATCTAAAATATTTTTTAAGCACCCTTCTTTCCTCTTCTGCCTACCAAAATCCTAAGTCAGTCCGTATGTTGGATAATTAATGTGTGGACTAATTAGTATGGTGACCCTTCGGGCTGGTCTTTTTTGCATGGCCCTGTTCTTGGTTGGCTATTTTTAATGTCATGAGAATAATTGTCAGTCACAATAGCATAAATTCCAGTATTTGTACAGCTCCAGTAGTAGCAGAATAATCCATCTCTCTATTATAGATCATTACTATTTGTTGTTCTCCAACTAGCTCTCCATTAAGAAGTGCTATATACAGAGAAGGAACAAGAGGTTCCTGGGCTGAAGTGATAGCAGTCTTGGAAGAGCAATGAGGAAAAGCATCATTATTCTTGTACTTAGGCTTTTTTGGTTGTCAGAGACCGATACTGAGCTAGAAGTATCTTAGATCAAAATAATACAATCATTAATATGTTCTGATACCATAATGGCAAATATATGACATACTACTTTTTATGCTAAAGAGACTGCAAGAATGTCTTTGATGTAAAAGAAGAAATTTGTGATTGTCTCCTTCAAGAACTGTAGTAGTGCAGGGAAGTTGGTCTGTAGAGGATGGCCTGTGAGAGCAAGATTGGTTTTGAGGAAAGTGTCATGCTTGACTGCAACATTGCAACTTTGCAATATATTATTCTCTTTTGTGAAGTACAGCTGCTTCATCAGTGTGTAGCTGTTTTGCTTATTCCAAGAAGGAGTAGCATTTACATGTGAGCCAAGACAAACTCAGGAGGCATTACAATGAATAGCATAATTGATGAAACTGATGAAACTGTTTCAGAAGAATCTGTGGTACTTGTGACAAACCTGACAATACAGTTTTATTGTGCAAAGAGCGATGCAGAATAGAACTTGGAGTTGCCTTTGCTTTTGGGAAACTTAAAGCAGAGAATAAAGGTGATAAATACGCAGGTATGAAGTACTGCCTGAGCTAATAAGGAATTTGCAGCAGAAGGCAGTACCTCACAAATTTGTTGAAGGTTTGAAGGAGTCAGTGATCCTGTAGATGAAGATGGTCTCATTGCTTCAGTATAGTTGGATTTTCAAAGTTTTCTTATCAAGACCCTTCATTACAGGCTCTTTAATTACAGCTTGGTTTGGGAGGTGTGTGGGGAGAGGTTATCTTATGCTTTAATATCTGGCCAATGCAGGAGACAAAAGATTGAAGTAAGTTTTTGCTTTCTTACTGGATCATTCACCGAATAGGAATGAGAAGTGATTGACCATAATTGTCACTTGGTTTCCCTGCTTCCTATCCAGTCCTCCTTTCCCAGTGCTCTTCGCAGATCTGCTGAAAGGACTTTTTCGAAAAAAAATTTTTTTTTTAAGAAGGGAATCTCTGTCCTGTTGTGGATCTGAAGAGGTTGAAATTCAGATGCTATTAGTTCTCCATCACAGTGTTCCTTCAGGTTAAAAACTCAATAGTTTTTAATTTCTGAAGTTGTTTCTACATAACTGTGGATCTGCAGCTCAATAAGACCATGTAATGTACCGGTAATATAGTACTTGTAGAACATCTTAACCTCATGCCCCTGTGAGCTTAGCTGAAGCCACCTCCTTTTCCAGTAAATCTCCAGATAAGCAATGGTAAGCTAAGTTAATGTTTAGGTAAAACAACAACAAAAAAACCCCAGAACACTTAATATTTCCACTTCTTGCATTCTGTTTCCAATAGGTCCTTGCGCTTCAGATAGCTTGTGTGAGCCATTATAGTGCATGAATAAAGCAAGCCACAACAGGGTTTCACTAGCTTTCATGTATCACTCCTTGATGAGTGTTGTATTTTGAAAAGGAGAGAATATGTGGACAGGATTGGGATTAAGTTTTAAATCTTAAGAATTTCAACTATAGCTAAGAATTTTTCTGTATGGGATTGATGTAGTGAATAAGCTGTCCACAAGACTAGGCATCAAAGTGGTAGATACTGTAATACAGTACAGTCATCTCAAGTCATGTCTTTTTTGATATCTAGTTCTTTATATTTACCTCAATACGTGTAGTTGTTTGTACTGTGAGGGATCAATATTGTTATCAAATCAAATGCTTCCATTTGTATATTCTTGGATTCCATGGCTGCACAGGATGGTGGAGGTTTTCTTCTGTAGGACTGGCTATGAAGTGGAAAGTCCTCATTTATCAGTGTCTAAATTTGGAAATCTCCAATCAGTCACAACATTATCAAGGAAAGAATAACATTAAAACATTAAAAGACTCTGACTACAGTTACTAAGTATTGCTTTCTAATTTCTTTTTGCTGTAGGTAAGTAGTTGATTGGTAGAGAAACACACCTGCTTAGCAATTTTTAGCAATTTCTTGTGGTGTATAGTTTTTATGGTTTTTATTTTGCTCTAAGTTTAAGGAGATTTTGTGGTAAAGGTTTTTTAGGACATGTAAAGTGTTCTGTGTCTCCTGACCTAGACTGAGTTTTTGTTTGGGTGGTGGAGGGTGGTTTTGGGTGGGGGAACAATTCTTGGCTTTGGTAGACCCTACTATTCTAAGCATCTACTCTCTGGCTGTTAGCTGACAGAGGACTAGGATCAGGGATTCAGCTGATCCCTCTTGGTCCTGTTTAGTAAAGTCCACTAAAGTTTAGGGAAAAAGGGAGGAGGAGCTAGTGAAGCTGTATGGTTCCCTAGTGTGTCTCTTCACAGCTTTCTTTATCTTTTGACACACTTACAGTAGAACATTAAGACTCAGTGGGCCAGTGTGTCCATTCCTTCTGTTTTGAGAGGCTTTTGAGATGTCACACTTTAGAACATTGATATACAGTCTCACATTTTACTCCTTCTCTGTTATACTTCTGGCCCATTTTTTCTCTCACTTTTATCATTTGTAATCAGCAAATCCCTTTTCCAAGTCCTTGACTGTGTTTTTTTTTGAGATGTTTTTTCTAAATATGCTACTTGTTAGCTGTTTTACTTTGAGGTTGCAAAGATCTCTCTTTAAAGATGTGTCAGTTGTTCTCTTACTCTTGCAGTAAGGATGTCAAGATTCATTGGAAACATAGATGGGGAAAGAATTAAAAAGAAATTGACTTACATATAGCTAGATTTCTAGGAAGATGTACATGCTTCTAAAAGAACAAATCGTTTCAAGTCTCTTAAAAAAATAAGCCTTTAAAGCTATACTTAAGATATGAAAAACAAGGTACGTTTCCTAACCTGTAAATTTTGCACCTTGCGTTTTAGCAGATTCCTCTGAACTGCTGAGAACAAAATTATCATTGCAACAGCCATTTTAACAATAGATTTAATGAACTCTTCTCCTTTTTTTGAAAAATAAGGACCACTGTATTTAGTCCTAGTTACCCCAAGAATCAAGGTTGTCTGTCTAATCTGGGACATAACGGTTAATTTCAGCACATGTTGTTGCTATTTCAAAGTTTGGCTTTAATTTCTCTAAGCCCCAGATCACACAAGTGCACAAGGCAACATGAGTTAGCCAGGTGGATGAATGCATTACATAATGAGGATTAAAAATATCAAGGGACTCTGCTAGAAAAATACCAATTTTTTTCTTCTTTTTTTTTTTTTTTTTTTTTCCCCTTCTCTTATCCTCTTTGATTCAGGGAGGTGAATAAAATGTGCAGTTTGGGCTGAAATTGTCAAGTTTAATGCAGGACTCCAGAATTCCACTCTGTTCCCTGAAACAAAAGGAAAACAAAAAGAATAATCTTTTATGAAGCTTGTATATAATATGCAGTGTAGTGCAAAATAACTTAAATCTCAATAAAAATATTGTGGTATTCAGTATACTCTGAAGTAGGAAGATTGGAAACAAAATGCTTTGTTATGAAATTTATTTGTTGGATAGTATTAAAAAAAATCCAGGTTACATGTCTGGTATAACAAGTTTCTGTTGCTTGATCTGAGTTTAGCATAGTTTGCATTTAGGCCACAAATTTACATTAATGTAAGGGAAAAGCAAATGTCTGCACATCTGTAACTCAGTAAATTTTATTGCCTGAGCCTTTCTATTTATTTTGATTAGATAGAATCAAATTTAATTTGAGTGAGTAGTGGTAATTCAGTCCAGGATTTAGATTTGGGCTAAAAAATACTTATTACAGTGTATGTTACATTATGATCTGATTTTTATTTTCAGTCGTGACAAATACAAGGTACTAAGGTTTTACTAGCTATGGGAGATTTTAATCTCTTAATAGTGTTGCTGAAAGTATCTTGGGATACTGAGAGATTCTGGCCTGCATTTGAGAAACACGCTTTAACAGTTACATGGTGAACTCTGTGTAAAGCAGAGGATAGGGTTAGTTGCCATTCATTCTTAGTTTGCTCAGTTTGGTCATCTAACTAAAGTCAGTTTTCTAAACTCCCTTTATAATTACTTGAGAGAAGTACCTGCACATGTGTCTGTCCTTATGATGGAGGCTTAGGACAGGTGGGATGTAGTCTTCTAATGCATAATATGAATTGTATTCAAAGCTCTAATTTAGACTCTTGCAGTCACTAGAAGAGTTTGAGGTTTTCTGCTAACTTTTCTGAGTTACAGTGGTAATCTCTTCCTTAGGTGCAGAGAATGTGATAAGCAATGAAACCTTTATCTGTCTTCAGGGAAGAAGAAATAAAGTATCATTGCACAAAAGAATTAAAACCAGTTTTTGAAAATCAAGGCTTCTTGTCTGTGTATTAAGCTTTATACTCCATCCCACTCTGGGACAAAAGAAATTATTATAGTAGAATAAATTGCAGAATACCTTGCATGCCAGAGAGGGAGTTATTGATGCATGTAGATAGATAAATAGAGAAATGCAAACTTAAGATTGAACGTGTATTTGCGGAATCAAAATAGCATGTTTTTCTAAAATACAGGGAGATATATTATGCATATTTTTAAACCCAAGATAAAATTACTCATTTCCTTTTCTTTTTTTTTCAGCTGCCAGCTAATAAAGATGCCTTCCGAAAGACATGGAACCCTAAGTATACGCTACGCAGTCATTTTGATGGAGTGCGGGCATTAGCTTTTCATCCTGTAGAGCCTGTGCTGGTTACAGCCTCTGAGGACCATACTCTAAAACTTTGGAATTTGCAGAAAACGGTTCCTGCCAAAAAGCAAGTATATGGGTTTTTATAAAACATCAAGTGTGTTTTAAATGCCTTTGATATTGATCAAACTCTTAAAATGTCTTCAGAGTTTTTAAGGAGGGGTTTCAGTAGTGTAATAACTCTTCCATTCTCTTTCAGGAGTGCCTCTTTAGATGTAGAACCCATCTACACATTTAGGGCCCACATGTAAGTGTTTGACATAAATTAATGCTTGATAAATGCACTGTCTTTATCTCATGGATTCATAAGACACTTCAGTTTAAAAACCACAAACGTATTCTATTTTTACATTGTATAGACAAGGTCTGTTATACTTTGTGAGAACAGGTAAATACTGAGTCCCTGTCATGAAATGCACAGTCCTTGATAAAACAAGAACAGCAGGAAGTGGCAAATGTGGTTAGTTGCAATGGAAGGGAGAGATTGTAGAAGACAACAATGAAATCACCTGAGTGATGCCCATGTCTTGGACTGTGGATTTTATATATAAATATGTGCAGAAGATAAATAAGATAGAATTTGTTAGCCTTATCTTCAGGTCTAAGAAATCAAAAGTACAGATGCAATCATAAAGATCAAAAAAAACCTCCATTGAATGCAGATTCAATGACTGAAAAAACAGGAGAAACCAGCAAGTTGACTAGGAGGGTTCTGAATATTGGTTTTTTTTTTAGCGTCTTGAACAAGAATAAGAGATAAAATTTTATTGCCAGGGTAGGCCAAAAGAGTAGGTAGGGCATGGGTATTAATTCATACATATGCCTCTCAGGTCTGGGGGAACTTGAAAATCAGTGAGATAATTGTTGTAATCAAAAAGTTGATTAATCACCTGTGTAAAGTTCTGATAGCTACAGTCAGTTCTCTTGCAATGTCAACCCAGGCTTCCTCCTTTCCCGTCTCAAGTCTGCCTGCTTCATGTGCAGATGGTGGTTCATTACACGCCATAACAAATATTCTCATTTCTGATTGCGATCCAGCCCCAAGATCTTGGGAAAGCAGATTGCACAAACTAGTCTGAAACAAAGAAAGATCTTTGTTGTGGCAGATGGTGACAGTGAGCTAACCTGAATTAAACAATGTTAGTAAAACTTGCAAGTTGAGCTGGGACTTGTAAAACTCTTAGTGATTTTTCAAGTCGCATTAACTGCTTTATTACTGCCTGAGTTTCAGTTGCTAATTTTGAATTCTGCTTCCTTCCAATAAGAAGGCAAGACAAAAATGCGCAGTCCGTAGCCAGTCACAGTAGTTTGAGTGTACTTTGCTTATATAACTAAAGATCCAGTCTCCAACCCAGTTAGCAGGTAAGCTTCACAAGAGCTCTTCAATCAGTGTGGAAGTGGATAACACTTCCTGTGCTGGCCTCAACCGAAAAAAAAAAAAAAAGAGTAGTTTGCATTGGGAAATCTACACATGCTACCATCACCCTCCTCCTTCCCTTAAGCCACTTACTTGATAGAATGTAATGTCTTACTTTGCACTTAGTAGCTCAAGTGTAAAATACCCTTCCGTAGGGCTGGGTCACTAATCTGTTCTCATGTTTAAATACAGTTGTTCTTTTGAGTGATTGAGGGTTGGTGACCAATTGTATTCCCTTCAAATTTCTTTCTCTGTCTAAATTTGGGCTATTTGGGATTTTGTTACTGAATACCAAAAGGTAAGGTTTGAGGAAGTTTTGATACAGAACTGATACCCACACTGTAACTTCCAATGGGACTGGTAACAAAGTAATTTTACTATTTTTCCCATCAGGCAAGCTTTGAGCAACATTCACTTTCAGCCCAGCTTTGATCTTTACTTTGCCAAATATGTAGGTGCATTCAACCAATAGTCTTCCTTTTCACCATCTTCAAATATGTAATTCTAGTTTGGTCATCTGCACTTAAACAACCAGTGACATCCTTATATCCTGAACATGGCCCATCAAGTGAGCCAGGCATCTAATTTGGGGGATATGGTTTTACAATACAGTTAAACCTGACCTGAGTAGTGTGTCCAAAGAAGTAGACCTGCTGCTTCCTTTGGGCTACAGCTTGTGCTTGTCTGATATCACAGCAAACGGGTTGAAGTTACACCAGTAAAAGGCTAACCTTGGCTAAAAAGTACTCTTTCTGGGATCATTTTTCTGAAGCAGTTTACTGGGGCATAGGTCAGTGTCAGTTCCTAAAATAGGATGAGCAAAAAAATTGGGGGTGGGGGGAGCAGGTGAGGCTACAACCACCTCTTTTAGCACTGCTATTAGAGCAGTGTATAGATGCACTGTAAGAACTCGCCATCTGTAGGTTTAGTTACTATTGCTTCTGAGAAATAAGATGATGTTCTTTGAATTGCTTGAATCTGGATAGTTTTAGTTAATTTGTTATTAACATTTTAATACGAGTTGGTATCACTTGTTAAGACTTAAAAAAGGTTTTAACCAAATTGTTTCTTTGGAGTGTAAATTCTTTATAAACTACTTGATCCAATCCAATTTTTTTTTTGAAGTAGATAGCTAATTTTCACTTCTATCCTGTAAGTATCAATAAACTTCTTTTTTTCTGTCTCCCAATAGTGGACCTGTATTGTCACTGGCAATTAGTTCCAACGGAGAACAGTGTTTCAGTGGTGGTATTGATGCAACCATCCAGTGGTGGAACATGCCTAGCCCTAACGTGGATCCATATGATACCTATGGTAAGTACCTTAAAAGGTAAACATCTCATGACCATTGTCTTCAACATTAATTTTCTGCTTGATGCTAATCTGTTTTCTAGAGCTTTTGTGAAATGTAACTGTCATTTATCAATTTAATTGTGTGTTTTCCACTTTTTGATGTGATAGACATTACTTATTTATTCCCACTTGCCTTGGGGGCATATGTTGTATAGAACTGTAATAGGAAGACTGGCAATTTCTGAGTTTTAAATGGTAAAGAAAAATTTAATCATAACTTACTTTTTAAGAAGCATGCTTACTACTTTGAAACAAAATTCCAAATTTTTGAATGATTATTTATTTCTTCTGATAGGAATTTCTCAGAAAACTAAGATAAGTGTACTCAAATTCTGTCTCATGTTTCTGATTTGCATCTCAATTCCCATAACCAATGTCTCTAAAATTAAAGAGCTGATAACTGCTTGGAAAACTGTGCATCACTCTCCTGCCATTGATGCCGATCAGCATTTTGTGTTTAGTGTAATTCTAAGGGTGTGGTTCCATGGTTGACTGAAGTTTGAATGGGACAGGGTCAAGATTTCTTCCTCTCTCCCTTGTGTCAATGTACCAAGTGAGCTAATACAAAGCTTAGGCTGCATAATCTGTTGCAGTGAGATGGGGAGAGATGGGAAGCAGTGCTGTCTCGCACTGATTTAGAAAGACTCACTACACCATGTCCCTTAAAACCGATATGTAGCTCAAATTATGCCTTTCTGCTAAAAATTCATTCAGTATAGTCTAATCACTAAAAATGGTCTGATTTATTCATGCAGGTAGGATTGTTGTTATCATTTTCATGGACCTCAGACAGAACTGTCTCAACTGACAAAGTTATTTTTAGAAGAGAGAGCTCTAATAGGATGTTTTTCCTCCCTAAAGCTTGTTAGCAGGGTTTTCGCTTGCCAGACCAACTTGTTTTTAATTTCCTGGAAAACTGAATTTTAGTGATTTATCTGGCTTTATTTCTTTCCATTTATCTTTTTCTCTCACTTCTCTACTCAAAGCCTTATAGAGAATAGATTAAAAACCCCTCTATAAAAGACAACTATAAAGTATGTGGGAGATTGACAACAGAAATAAGTATGCGGGAGTTCCACAACAGAAATAATCTTGTTTTAATTATTAAGGTGCTTGAGAGTTTCAGAGCATGCCCCTGTGTGAGCAGAGTATACTGAGTAAAAACAGCATTAGGCATCAGTGATTAGGCGTCACTTAAATGTGAAAGCTGATTTTGTTAGGTGGTTTTGCACCTTGTACAGAGGAAGGGCTGTGACAAAGCATCTTTAAGATAGTGAATTTGGAGGGAAGATGCAAATGCCTCAGAAGTGGTAACAAGTGTGTATTGGTTTGCGGGGCGGGGGACAGTTGAGAAAGCTGGCAGTAGTTGTTCTAAATGACCTCCTGTGTAATATTCTAGCTATTGCTTAAGCAGGAAGGGCTGGGGGGATGTATGACAGTTTTCTGTGGAACTTAATTCATATTGAGGTACAAGAAATACTTACTTGCTGTTTCTTCACTGAAAAGGTTTCATTTCTGAACTTTTGTTTTTTCCAGAGCCAAACGTTCTAGCTGGCACATTAATTGCTCACACAGATGCGGTCTGGGGTCTTGCTTACAGCGGTGTAAAGAATCACTTACTATCTTGTTCAGCAGATGGCACTATTAGACTATGGAACCCACCAGAAAAAATGCCCTGTATTTGCACTTACAATGGAGAGAAAGGTAAGCTTTTTCAGTGGTTTTAAAAATCTGTTATGAGGCAGCTGATGAGGCATTCAGGCTCATTATCTCCATTTATCAAAACTAGGTAACAGGGCTAAAGAGAAAATATCTTTTAATAAAGTAATGCTGATGTTCTTGCATTACTCTAAAGTAGGGAATGAATTTCTTTAAAGTATGAGTGTAAAACAAACTAAACGTTTAAACTGTCAAGAATTTTAAAAGTGTTTAATTCTTTCTAAAGACTGTTTTTTCCTCTTTCTAGAGCATGGAATACCTACATCAGTTGACTTTATAGGTTGTGACCCTGCCCATATGGTGGCATCTTTTAACACCGGCAGCACAGTCATCTATGATTTAGAAACATCCCAGTCAGTGGTAATGCTTTCATCACAAATAGAATCTGGTAAGTAAAGCCTCTTCTGTATTAAATATCCATCTTGGATGAGGTACATTTATCCAAGTTTTATTATATGCTGAATTAAATGAGAAAGTTTTGCTTCTCTCCTGCAGCATGCAATTTGAAAATTGGTTAGATGCTTAAAGATCCTTGGAACAGACGTGATGGAAAAGATTGTGGATTAGCGGGATTTGAAAGTGGTTAAAGATAGTGAAAGCAACAGGTTTTGTTCTCTAAGCTAAGGTTTCTCAAGATGCAGTTGTCTGAATTGCATATTAAAACACAGTTTTCATTATATAGCCTTGACATGGACGATATTGAGATAAGTAAACAAGAGAATTAAGCAGAATAATAGTTGGTTTAAAATTCTGCACAGGTTGTGATTAAACATTCTCTCCTGTGGAACTTTTATTACTAGAAATTCTGTTGCTACAAATCAGGTGCTACAAAGATGTAGCTCTTTTAAGAATTTTATGTGTCTAATGAAATTCTAGATAGAGGAGCCTTCTTTTCTTGAACCTATGAAAGTGTTCCATAAGGAAAACCTCTCTGGTCATTCCTTTCTGTGGAATGAGATCTAAAAGAATAGTACAAGGGAAGAATTTGCTTCTCCCCTCCAAGTAGTCCAGTTTACTCAGTGATTATACTTAAAGTACTAAGTAGGTTATATAAAGACTTCAACACAGGTTACAAAACTGTGTAAAAGCTATATTCTAAGTAGCTTGTGCAACAGCTGTCATTGACAGTGAGAAAGAACATCACAAAGTGGAGTGAAACCTTTCCTCGTTTGAAGAGAGAATCTTAAATGGAATCAACAAAAATTAAGCACAGAAATGAAGGCAACAGGCATTAAAACACTGGTATATCAAGATAATAAAATATTTTTTAGAGAGTATTCTAAAAACTTCTGAAGAGATTCTGAACTATTCACTGTTTCTTTAAGTTAAAATAAGACATAAATATATCCGACAATCTAATAGGTTAGGTTGACTTCAGTTATTTGGATTCTGGTTGGTTTTTTTTTTTTTTTTTTTTCCCAGGCTAAGTCTTTTTTTGATGTGGAGGTGTAAGAGGTGTGTGCTAAACATATTCTAGATGCCATGGTTTGTTTCTAGTTGGCTAGTGCTGCCTTGCAGTACTTGCTTGGTCTGTTTGCTAGCACTCTCAAGAATCTTTCATGTGTATAAACCACTTCAACTTTACAGTGTATTGGCTAGAGTATACCTGGCTTAGCCCCATCCTGTAAAGCGAGAAGCTATTATTCATTTCTTAGGAGATTCATTGATGCTCTACCTAAAATGTTATTTCTATAATATTAATCAATATAGTAAGCTGAAGTGTAATGCTAAAACATTCTCATTTTAACTTTAATCCTTTCTTTAAGGCAGGTGAATTTTTTTTAATTTTGTTTTCAGGTGTACAATCAAATAATCATATTAACAAGGTAGTAAGTCATCCCACACTTCCTGTAACTATTACAGCACATGAAGATAGACACATCAAATTTTTTGACAACAAAACGGGTAAGGATAAAGAGAACCTAACTTATATGTATGAATATATTTAAAGTAAGTCTGGATGGATATAGGGAGAATCCATTTGTAGAAAACTTACTAGTGATGCAGTTTTACACAAGGGAACTTTTGGTATTTGTAAGAAAGATTAAACCTCTTTAGTACCTTTTCTATGAAATAGTGATATCTGTTGCAATTGTCACTTCAGCAGTCAGAAAATACTCTCTCAAAACAGGGAGAGATAGTTGTGAGGGACAAGAAGGTCCTCTTAAGTTAGTGCTTTGCTAATTTATAGAATATATCTGCCATTTTCTTCCTATCTTCATCACTTCTATGCTTTTAATTCTAAGCATATATCAGTTACACTTTTCAACTCTCAGTAGCAAAGAGCATTGCTCAGTACCTATTAGGGCAAGAAATAACACTAAAGTCATTGTAGTAGTGTAATACTTAAGTTGTTAAGTTATAAAACAGAAAAGTATCTGGAAAAAAAGAGGGGCAAAAATGTTGGAATAATTGTAAGAACAAACATAAATTTCCCATTCATCAAATTATCAGTCACTTCTTGCATGTTATCCTACCAAGAAGAAAAAAAAAAAGTCGGCATAAGGTGACTTTAAGTAAGCACATGTGCAAAACCCCTGTTGTAAGTGTGTTAGGTTTGCGCAGGGTGGGGGATGGTGTTCCTGGGTTTTTTGTTTTAAAAAGCTAAGGCATTTTCTTTTCCCCTTCTCATCTGCCATGAAGTCTGTGCTTGAGTTGTGGTCATTAAATGTGTTGAAATGATTGTGCTGAAATTAAAATTCATTACTTTAAAGAAACAAAGATGTAGAATAAGGAGAAAAATGTTGCATGAACAAATAATCAGGTCAAAGACAGGAAACAGAATGTAGAAGTAAACAGTCACTTTGTCAAATAAAAAATTACCAAGTCCTGGAGGGATCAGCATTAGTTCAACATAATGGGAATTGTCTGGACAGGGGATGGTATGTTGACAGTTGACTGACATTCATTAATTCAGGTTATTAAAGATGAAGGCTGACGAGGAAGACCTGAAGATCTTAATAGACTTAAGAGCAGGCAAATTAAATTCCGTGTGGATAAATGTGAAAAAATGCATGTAAGAGAAAACAAACTTTATATTATAAAAATAATTATCTCTGGACTGACTGTTCTTACTCAAGGTAAAACCTCAGAGTTATAAGAAGAGGTTGGATGAAAATGTCAGTTTGGCACTTAGCAGTCAGAACAGCAAATTTAATGTTAGGAGGAAGGAAAGGAATAAACAAGCAAAAGAATCATTGTCAGTACCTTTCTATGAATTCTTGGTGTATCCACATGTGTACTTTGTGTTACCCCAGTCTCTCTTATCTCAGAAGGGATATAGCCAAATTAAAACGTTTCAGAGAATGATTAAAAAGATGATCAGAAACATCCAGTAGCTTTTAGCTTCTTCAGGAAGAATCTTAGAAATGAAATAGGCTGAGATTCTTCAGGGAGGCAGACCACTGGGGAAAGTTGTTAAACTTTCTTCATATTAGTCGTGGCCTTAAAGGAATTTATTTGCTCTCTTTTCTAGTACTTGAACTAAGGTTCAGTTGATAACCCCCAACAAGTGACAAGTTCAAAACAGAAAGAGGTGGTGGTTGTTATAATGTGCAGTTAAACATTTTGCAACTCCTTCCAAAAAAGCATCATGAGATGCTAAAGATGTTACTAAGAGTCCAGGAATGGAGGCCACTGAAAAGAAATGCATTGAGATTAGTTGAATGCAGAGATAACACCTCTGGTTTGTGACATAACTGAACAGTTAATTATTAGAAGCAGTTAATTATTAGAGTATTCTGGGCAAGAATCACTTAGGGTTGCCTTGTTTTTATTTTCTTCCCTGGTTTACCACCAATATTCTCTCCTAGCAATGACATAGTTAGATGGACCTTTGGTATGACTCAGTAAGTCTCTTTTTACAAAGCTTCATCAACGCTTTGTCCTATTGGGGCAGGTATTAGGACATTTAAGGGACTAAAAATTGAGGTTCTTGCCCAGTCATTTTAGGATTCATTGGTGGTCTTTGTCATTGCTACCAGTAAAGATGACAGATGGATAAAAAGAGTGCTTATAATGGGATGCCTTTTTGAGAGTTGTGTGTCATTTACCCATATGCTTATACAAGACTCTGCAGTTGAAAGTTAGTAACTTCTAATACATTCATATAATTCAGATATTATTGCAATTAAAAAAGCATGTTATTCTGCATGGCATTTAATGGGAACGTTATTTTTAAAAGAAACACTACTTCACAGGAAATTCACTGTTTATTTTGCTTTTAGGTAAAATGATCCATTCTATGGTTGCTCACTTGGATGCCGTCACAAGTCTAGCTGTAGATCCTAATGGAATCTATTTAATGTCTGGAAGTAAGGGTTTTTTCATATTCTATATGCTCTCTAATAATTTTGCATTTGTGATGCACTTCAAGTGTCTGAAAAATCTAACTTTGTCTTTTGTCTGTCTTTTTTTTTTTTTTTTTCTTTTTTTCCTAAACAGGCCATGATTGTTCCATTAGGTTATGGAATTTGGACAGCAAAACGTGTGTGCAAGAAATAACAGCTCATAGGAAAAAGCTGGATGAATCAATTTATGATGTAGCATTTCATCCGTCAAAAGCATATATTGCCAGTGCAGGAGCTGATGCCCTTGCCAAAGTATTTGTGTGACATAGCAGAACAAACCTGCGTCATAACAGCAGGTCTGTTTGGACAAAAAAGAGGGAATGCGTCACTGCCATCAATGATAAGGTTACCAATAAGACACTACATCTGATCTGCCTGGGTGAAGGTTCTTATGTGGGGCAGGTGTAAGTTGGTGAAAAGTCACCACATCTTGAACAATGTCAGGCTCATTCATTTAACTGTAATTACTGTATTTGGGGGGGTGGGGAGAAATACAAAAAAGAAAACCAGTATTTGTAGCCTTGACTGGATATGAACTGAGCGTATGTCTGTTCTTTAGGTGTCTTTAAGCAAACGTGGAGTCTGATCTTACAAAAGACTTTTATTTTGGACTCTGTGTGCTGCCTTAGGGTTAGGAATGTGGTGCTCTTGTGGGGGGAAGTGAGCTCCAAGAGTAGCTTTCTTTTCATCTCTTAGTAATCTTCTGTTTATCAGTTGAATGCCACAGATTCCCCTTTTAAACTTTTATTTTGCTTTAAAGAAAAGGAAATTTAACTTAAAATATTTTAGCATTAGTTGCACAAAATGTTTGGATAAAATTCTAGTTTTTATAAGTCTTTTTATATATTTAGCCTGTCACAACAGTGCTCAAGATTGTATTGATAATGTTTTTCTGCATTATAGAACCCTAAAACACAGAGATCTCACTGACCCGCTGCCGTGTAACCACACTCTTCCCTTCTTTTGCCTAATACAGCTCAGCTAAGTCCTTGCATAAGGATGCTAATTCATCATCATCGCATAACTGTCTTCATAAATAAAGGACTGTAAAATGTGTTCAAATGAAACACAGAGGGGTTAACACCCCCGAATGAACTCTTTAAAAAAAAAAAAAAAAAATTTAATCTTGGCATCCTATCACTATGTGATATTTTGTACATCTTACTGTATTTACGAGTTTATTTATCAAGGATTACCCATCTTGCTAATGGCCTATTGTTATTTATTTCACTTTTTGTTGGTCTTTATATCCTTTTATGTAGTGTGTTAAAGGGCCCTGTGTATCTATTATGGCACTCTTTGAACAGTCTAAAATAGATGAGAAAATGGGAAATTTGATAATTCTAAAGTTGCAAACCAATAATTTCTTTTTCCTCTGATTAAGTACCTGGAGTGGAGTTTATTCCAAAAAACAATCTTGTTTCAGAACTTTTGGAGTGAAAAATATTTTTATTTGCGTTTCAAATAGAATACAAAAGTAGTTGATTCAAGATTCATAAATCTGCTGTGTTTTGACTAGTTATTCCCTGCTTTTATTTTATTTTCAGATGTGCTTCAGTTTATGGTGTAACTAAAGATTTTGTTTGTGTAATGCATGATTAATACAATAAAGTATTTTTTCTAGTCTTCCACAAAACTTTTCTGATCAGTTTGCGAGTTTTGATGAGTTTTGTAAGGTTTCTGTTTTACAAACTATGAATCAGCAAATTTTTAAGATTGTACCACATAGCAAAAGTACAGCTGTTGAAAAATAATGTATATAAAATGCATATAATAAATATTAAATGGTGTACCTGTATGTTACTGTTGGCTACATTATTTTGTGTTGCACAGTTTGAAAGTGTCATTCTACAAATTACGAAAGTCTAAATTTTAGCAAAATGACCATTTGTTTATTATACTTATAAGCTGCCTTGCTTTTGGAAAATTGTAATAGTTGTCTGGATGTCAACCAGCTGTTCAGTTCAAGCAGCAGTATACCCACATATAAGAACATGTTTCCACAATATTTTTCAAGATTTTTACAAGAACAAATGTAAAATTGCTGGTGTATTCTCAGAGCCTTTATAAGATGATAATCGCGCTGTTTTTCACTATGTCTCTGTATGAAGTGATTCTCAAATGATCTAGGAGCCAGAAAGATACTCTGTTGGTATTTCAAACTGCCACTGAAGCACTGTGCTGAATTAAAAAACAAAAAACAAAACAAACAATTTGAATGCTTAAAATTTACCCATGTGTCAAATGTTCTCTGTTAACCTTTGTCCATTTCTTTACAAGTCCTCCAGTAAAGATGACGTGCAAAAGGGCAATCTTTTTGCAAAAGGCTAAGCTGCAGGTCAACGTTTAGCTACTCTGTGATGAGTCACTTTGCTGAAAGTGTGTCAGCAGAAGCAGAATACCACAATATGAGTCTTAGATTTTCATGTAAAACCAGTATGTGATATAAATTACCCTAAGCTGGAACATGTTCCTATAAGTGGTTGTAACTGTATTGTTCCATGTAAGTTTCCAGTTTTGCAGTGAGAGTGTATCTCATGCCATCTCATGTCAAATAAATTAGGTTTAAAAAAAAAGAAAGGAAAAAAAGGTGCTCATGGTAGGCAGAATACTGCAGTTATATTCTGAAAGTAATTTTGGCTTAGTAATAATGTTACATTGTTTGAAATGTTACAGTAAATTTTAATTGTATAGAAATTGGAGAGTTATGTCCTTTATCATGAAGATTGAGGTGAGGCCTTTCAGTAACTGCTTGTAGGACACTAAGACTTTACTTTTGAAAGTAACATTCAGCTGATTTGCACTTTTCGTTCCTTCCAGTCTAAAGCATTCAACTAATCAACAGACAAGAGAGTATTTGAATTTTATTGGAAGTAATTTCATAATCGCCTTTTCTGAAGCCAAACATTGTTTCTGGCAGTTTTTCCAGACTGCTGCATTTTAATGCTTAAATGAAATGTGATTGTTTAATAAACATTGCCATGCATAACATTTAACCTTTTTTTTGAATTGTATTAAAATTGAAATGGTAAAACCAAAAATATTTGCTTATTTTCCTTAATTGAAATCTTAACTGTCATCTTAAGTTCGCTAATGCATAGAGGATCAAATGCTGTAGTGAGGCTTCATTTACTGAATATTGCCAATAGTCTCTACTATGCATCTTTATTTATTGTGGGTATAACATCCTAAAACCTTTACTTGGTTTTTGGTTTTTTAGAACAGAAGAGCTGTAGTACTGATGATGGGGAAAAAAGATAGTGCTGAAATAAATGTTTTCATTTAGTAAAAACACCTCAACTTATGGAAGAACTGTTTTACTTCTCTTTTGCAAGAAAGACACAAAGGACTTGCATTTAGAACCTGAATGGAAAGATGTCTAAATGTGTTTAATGATGCAATTAGGGTAAGATTGATCTAACAGACTTACTCCCCATCTTGCTTTTTATTGTAGGAATTATTTTAAGCCAATGAGTGGTGACTGTAGTCCAGCATCTTGTCTACTTGAATATTAAATACATCTGAAAAAGGGTCTAGCAAGGCCTGGTCAAGAACCTTTCCTAATTTGGAAATTCTAAGGAAGAATTTATTTGCCAGAAGATAATTGGTAGATTTTTCCTAGTGGAAAAACTGTGTAGGCTTGAGGATATGTTATCAGAGGCTGTCCATTTCTCCTATGTTAATTGATCTATTTAAAACGGATAGCACTCTCTGTATTGGTATACTACTATTATTATTATGTGCTTCTCTAGCACTTCCCATCTCAAATCAGTGGAAAGCTGCTTGCTCATACAGTACTGACTATTCTTCCTTCTAGCTACCATTTCACATAAAAGGCATCTCAAACAAATGCATCCCAGTTGAGCAACTGATATTATTGCAGGGAGGCTAAACACAGATAAAGTGGTCTACAGAAATCCTGCTGGAAAAATGAGTAACTCTTTTTTTCCTCCCAGAAAAAGCATGACTGACTTTACCTTTTAGTTGTATTTACACTGTGTGTGTGTGTATATTTACGTTCTTTTTTTGAGAACTTTTTTAAAAGAAAAAAAAAATTAACAAAACCAGAAGGCTCTGGAATTGTTTTTAAATGCTACATCTGAGGTAAGCATGAATGAAGGTTTAAATGCCATATTTAATGCTTGCTGTGTTGATCCTTGAGGCCTATGCAAACTAAATGGCTTATATTAATAGATAATTTAAAATTAATAGTTCAAGCTACAAAGCATTATAAATGTCAAAAATACATTACTTTGTTTCCAATGTTAGCACAGAACCAACTTTTGACTGCCTTGATAATGGGAAACAACAGGCTTTCTTTTTAGTCTTCCCTCTTACCCTGGGTATCTTAATGGCCCCCCACAAGAGAAGTCATCTAGTGCGTGTATAGCAACAAAATACTTTTATTTTTTAATATTAGCAGTGTTTAAGGAAGTTAATTTAACTCTGGTGAGATCCCTAGTAATGGGAAGGAGGCAGCACGAGGTAGCTGAGGTCATAAGGCGCTCTTTTTCAAGAATCACTGAACCTCTGGCTTCGGTGCTGTAGAAGTCTCTGCTGAAGACAGTAAACTGAAAGTTGTTGATGTGTACTTAAGCTATAGTTTAATTTCTTTAGACACACATCAGACTGAACAGATGTCCGTAAGGCCTGGGGAGTTTTTTGAGACCTAAAACCTTATTAGGAGATCTTTAATTTTCTAGTTCTTAATTCCCATACATCTTGAATGTGGTGTTGATAATATTTCCTCCTGGAAGGCCATGTCTCGTGTTACAACTGATTTGGTCTAGTTTTCCTGAAGCAAACTAAATGGGGAGGCCAACAGTTAGCCAACCCTTAGCCATCCTAGTGCACCAGCTGTGTATAGGAGCAGTGCTAGGGCATTTAATCTGGCAGAAGAAGAATTCTTTGTTTGTATGTCATGCTATAACATAACATTGTCAGAGTAACACTAAATCTCTAGCATGTTGTCTTAACTGGAGGAGAGAGAAGAACCGATTCCTACAAGCATACAGCTCCACTTCATGTACCCCATTGGGACCCTAAGCTATTGTTGGTTGTTAGCTATTGACCTCTAGCAAAATAGCAAGTAGCAATTTCAACCGTTTAATATTGTCATACGCAAACAACATACACAGTTGTCTTCAGTTAACGTGGAGAATATAGTGTTCTGTTACTTAAATCTTACTAGTGCTGTGAGACTTTTGATGCTCTTATTTTAAACTGATTCAAATTAGTGGATCTATTACAGAATTTAAAACTTTATAAACTAAAGGATCAGTGCTGTGAATTTATATATTTGTAAAACTGAGACTACAGGTAGGAATTTAATAGTGACCTTGTACTAGCTGTGTGGGTTAAAGGCTGCCTCTTTTAAACAGAGTATTATTGGGAGCTGTATGTTTTAGCAAAGTTCAAAAGTATTGATATTGCCCTATTGCTTACAAATTGCATTAATCCTTTCAAAAGTGATGGTCTTTCAAATAAAGATAATGCTAGCTTAATTATTATGTGGCTTGTAGAATTGTTCATTTCTATCACAAAAGATACAGGGTGAGATTTATAACCTCTTACAGTGAAACGCTCCATTCTACTTCAAAGAATACCTTAGAATAAATATTTCACTTAGTGATCAAGGAGTCTTTTTGGATGTCTTTGACTTGATGTGTTGGAGACTCTATAACCTGAAGGGACAATACCACCATAAGAGAATGATTTGCAGCTCTAGCCTCAGGTTCCTTTTTGACAAAAAATAAATGGGATGGGCTTTGGCTATGGGACCGATTTTTTTTTTTAAGTGGTTTTCAAGGTAATGAGCTTTTTGCAGCTGTTTTTGATAATATTACAAAGATTTTTAATTCTATTCAGTCTTAAATGTTCATTAGTGCTAGCTGACTTGCTAACTTCTTTCTCCCTTCTGCTTTTGTCTCTCAGCTGTTCCCAAAAGCTCCAGAGGCTTGAGAAACCTGTAGGAGGAAAGAGCAGCTGGTATAAATGTTAGGTCATGAATCTGGGTGTGATCTGCAGAAATATATGTCCATTTGAACTCATGAGTCGAGAGGGTGACTTTGTAAGCTTGGTGCCCAGAGGCTTGTGGCCCACCTGCCGTGGGTGGGGCAGAGCTGATGGGGCTCACCTGGCCGTGCCACCTGGGGAAGGTGGTAACGGCTGCCTCTGGGCCGGGGACAGAGCGGGGCTGCAGGAGCCCAGCTGCAAGCTGTGAGTAGGCCAGGGCGGGAGAGGTGTTGCTTGTCCTGCCTGCAGCCATTTTGGTGTTGGCAGAGGGGGAGAGCTGCTCACCTCGTACCCCTGAGGTGTTTCCTGAGGCCTCTCCCTTGCCCCTGCCTGCAGCCTGCCTTGCCGTGTGACTGCTGGGAGCTGTCTCTTCTCCAGCCGCCAGCCTGGGGGGATCCTGGTAAGTCCGGAGGCTGGGCAGGGGGAATGACTGAGCCTGAGAGCTGCCGGGTTTTTGCTCATGAATGGTGTCTGGCCCAGGGGACATGTTTTTACCTCCTGAAAGGAGGCTTGGCCAAGGGGGTTGTATGCGATTGGTAACTGTCTGCTGACTGGCCTGGTTGGCTTTTTTTAAGCAAATTTTTTTTTTTCCCTGTTGCTTCAGGTGTCTTTCCAATTGCTCTTTCATACCCTGAAATGGGTGGATTTCTTGTTGTTGAGTATTTTTTTTAATGAACGTGGGTTTTTTTCTTTCCAAAGAAAAATCTTCTCTGAGGAAAAAGCGTCTCCTGTCCTTAGGGGGGCATCTAACATCGAAGCTCTTGTCAGACTTACAGTTCAGTGTGAACAAAGAGCTCCTGCTTCAGGCAGAAGTAATGTCTTCCTTCCCTGAAACCTCAGCAACGGCTGGGAGCAGGAAAAAAAACAAACCCCAAATCCTTCAGCTTCCTTGGGAAAACACCCTGTGTACAGCAGGCAGGGAGGAGCGGGGACCTTGTTGCTGCCTTTTGCACTGGTCAACTGCCGTGGCTCAGCCTGTGAGAAGTATCGGAGCTTTTGGGAGAAGCTGTTGGGTGCGGAAGCTGGTAGCAGGAGCTCAAAAGCAAGAGCTCAACAGCAGGAGCTCTTGCGAGGTCCTGCAGACGCTGCACACAGCAGCAGTATGTTGAATTCTGTGTCATGGCTCCATTTCTACGTGCCTTGGTGCTTTTGGTGGACTGGTCAGTAGCCAGAGGTTTCCCCTGGATTGCCTTACCTGGGTTTTTTCTGTGTTACTTAGAAATATGGTTGCATCTTAATGACAGCAAATCTTTTTAAATGCTTTTCAATACCACTTCATTACTAGGGTAGTTGCTCTCAAAACAGGAGCTGTATTTTAGCTTCCTGAATTAGTGCTTTGAATCTTCTGCCTTTGATAACTCAGGTGACTGATTCTGCCAGTCTTAGTAAGTGTAGTTTTCTGTTAAGGTGACTTAGCTAACAGTTGCCATACAGAAGAATTTCTGGGAGGCTGGAAATATTTTCCCCAATCCGAGTGATCTAATACCTGACAGTTTCTATGGTGCATATGCATTACATTCCATCAGAAACTTTTTTTTTTTGGCAGATGTTTGGGCTTAGAGGGGCAACTGATAGTGGTCACTTTCTCTTAATCATATGTGTTAGTCTGGTCTCTTGTTCAGATCTGAGCAAATCAGACCATTGGGGAGTGAAGTCCTTGTTGATATATTTGCTACCAGCATGCTGTGCCAGATGGTTCATTTTATTTTTTTTTTTAAATTGGCTGCAAATTTTTGTGCTTTTTATGGAAGCAGGGTTGTTGTAAGCATTATACTAGGGAGACACTGCTCTCCTATGGAGAAAGCTGTTGTATTCCCATCTTCCTTTTCTGAGCGAGTAGTGTATTATTAAAATACCCAAGAGTAAGTGTCAGAGAATTCTGGAAATTACATAATTGTGAGTTTGGTTTTGATTTAAAACTGCTATTTTAATGGTATAGATTGTTTGATATGAAACTTAACAGAAATTTAAAAGTGGTGCTAAGTTAGTCATTTATTTTCCATCTAATTCAAGTTATTTTCCTAAACTTTGACGGTCTTTGCTTTGACCTGTTGTCTCTAACTTCTATTCTCTGGCAGAGAATTGTTTCTCATATTTGTAATCTAATCACATACACCAGAGCAGAAAAATAGTTCTTATCCCTTTGCTTACATTCTATCATACTCTGATTGTTGTTAAGTAGTAAAGGCTGTACCTGACCTCAGCAGAGGCTGGGAAAGTTTAGTTAGCATTTGCTAGCAAAAACAGCTACGCAGGATTCTTATGCCAGTGTCTTAGGAACTGGTCCAGTATGAAGTTCAGCTGTAGGTTCAGTTATACCCTGGGGCTGAGGGTATATTCACACCAACAGCCCCAGGCTTCCAGGGTAGTGCCCTCAGCGTGAGGTTAGGCTTTTTGGCAGCCAGGAAGCAATGCTACCTGCTCCTTTTGGCTGGAGTAAACAAACTGGCCAAAGTAGTGTTTTTTCCCTTCATTATCCTGGGATGGCTGGAGTTCAGCTGACCCTACTAGCGTTTGCAGACTGCTCCGGTGGTGGGATGTAAAGAAAAGTAGTAAGGACACAGTATTCATTTGTATATAGATGCAGATGAATGTAAATAAATTTTAGAGTAATAAAACAATAAATACCCTTCAGGTAATGAAAGTGGCTTATGATCAAGGATACTTCACTAACCAAACTTGATTGTTTGAAAGGAAAGGAAATTTTGATCCTAATGAGATTAAATTTAAAGTGGGCAGTGTGCTTCAAAGCAGAGATTAAGCCCTTGGATTTTATCATAGACTGCAACTTTTCAGGACCTATTCTCTCAGCTGAAGCCAGAGGCAAAATTCCTGTGGAAGGCAAAGTGGGCAAAAGAATGCGTGCTCCAGTTGATGGACATATATAACTGGAAAGTTAGTCACACTTAAATTATAAACTGTTCCATGGAAGTTTCCATATATTTGGTGTCTATATTTGGATGGCAGTTGATCACAAGCTATTCAAACACATTCTGCTTCAGCTTCTCAAGAAACCCCTTTATGTTTACTCTCCCAGGTCTAAACCAGTCAGTCAGTAAGATTTTTTGGATTGATTTTATTAGACTGAGGATCTAAGCTTCCAGTTTCCAGGTGGTTTGTTAAAGATGCAAGTTGATATTCTCTGACAACATGCTCAAGCCTTGCGTGCAACAGAGACATTTTCTGATTTTTGTGGCTTTGATGCTTCCTGGAGCTGACTTACTCTTCAGCCTAATGAAAGGAAGGAAAGTGCTGGGAACTAGAATCTCTGCATTTAAAAGCGGTGACTTTGGTGGAGTTTCATAGTGATACTAAGTTGGCCCATTAGAAATATGGCTTAAAATCAAGGCATAAAAAATTGTCACTGCTTTTCTTATTCAGAACCAGGGAACAGAAAATACAATATTTGTATTGTATGGTGCCATACTTGGTAGAAGAGAAAACCTATGTGACAACACTGATATGAATTGCAAATAGAAGTAATTAAGAACGTTTATGGGAGGAACAACTGTTCTGATGGAACTATTCTACTTATGTGCCAAACCCCTCCCTCAAAATTACTACTTAAGCTGTAGAGACGTATAGACATTGGCTTTGGATGCAAATATTTTTTGGCTGGTTACTACATAGCTCTTCTTTACTGACATTGTTTTTGAAAGGGGAAGTAAATAGTTTTGAAGTTATTTTCTCTTAAGAATATGAGGATGGTCTTGTTTTTGTATTTTTCTTGTTTCTTGCTGGTTTAATCATTTCACAAGCAGTGATTAAGGTTGACTTCTGAGACCTGTTCTTCTTGCACTCTGCTTGAGGAGGTACTATAAAAGATTTTTGCTACCAGTTCACAGGTCTGGCAGTATGAAGACTTGTCTGCAGTTTACTGACCTTCAGTCCTGAACTGTGTACCTGCTTTTCCTATATACTGCACTTGTCAGACAAGTGTACAGCAAGCATCACGCCATCCAAAGATGTATATAGAAGGTGATTCATGGTCAGAGAGGATCTAAATGCCTAAGACTTGCCTGAGATGTAAAATTTGAGGTGCCCTGGAATTGGAATCGGAGACCCTGGTCTGGGTACAGAGGCATTCTCTGCAGACCCTGGGGCTGTGCCAGCACCTTGGCATAAAAATTCTCAATGCATGACCTGCAGGTTCGGCAGGGAGCTGCTTTGTACAGACACAACCTTTATACCTCCCTGCTGAAGTAGCATGCAGGAAGTAGTAAGCGTGGAAATTTGTCTAACGTGTCCTTTGCATGTGTAATCCCCGACTTGGAATCTCATCCTGGAGATAAGTGCTTGTAATATTTCCTTTAAGGACTGAGAAGGGCATACTGCCAATGTAAGAGGAAGCCGTGTACTTTCAGTTATAAAATATCCTATGAGTAAAGAATTCACCCAGGAATTGTAAGAAAGGGACAGATTTGGTGTCTGTCTTGGGTCTTCTGGCAGTGAATGATTCCAGTGCTCAGGTGTACCTCCCAACCAATACACGGGTGTAGGTTACAGCCCTTACTAGATGTTATCGTGGTACAAAAAGTAATTTCACTTTCTTTAGGACAGCAAATTAATAGAATTTTGTAAATTTAGGTTGCTCTGGAAGCTCCACTGGGAAGGGTGAGTTTTGAACTGTGTTAATTACTATTTAATTTAAAATTCAGAAACAGCTCTGGGAGTTGCAGTTAGTACCTAAACCACTGAGCTTAGAATCTTCTACTCTTTTTCTGAGTGGAGGAATCTTGATTTCTGTTTTATGTGCAATAGTATATCATCAGCAGTGGGGTTGCAAATCCAAGGCCCCTGAACCTTGTGAGTACCTATCAGGGAAATAAAACAAAGAATCACAGAATTGTTTGGGTTGGAAGGGACCTTTTAAAGATTGTGTAGTCCAGCCCCCTTACCATGTTTTTTTATCATATAGGTTTTCATCAGTCTCACTAGAGAACAGAACTGATCCCCTGCAGGCTGTATTCTTGGTTGACAGTACTAATACCTGCAGCAGTGTTCCCAAATGGAGTTTGCACAAGCAGTTGTAGCTGCAGCTCTATTCATTCTTTGTAGTGCTTAGTCCAGCAGCATAAAACTGAACCCTTGTACTGTGGCTTTACCTACCTTCTTAACCAGAACAGAGCTTCAAATCACATCTGCTACCCTCTACCATGCTGTTCTTTCTCCAAACTTCCCTTCTACTTACAGCACAGTCCAAATGCTTTCCACCCTGGCTCAGTATCTCACCAGGTCTCAATCCTTTTAGCTGTATCCTACCACTGGTTTTTTCCTGATCAAAACTGTGCTCAGAAATGCTTGCTTCCACATAAACTTTGTATAGCCAAAAAAGTATTTTCTGTACCCATCACTTCCTATCTCAGTGTAATCAGGCTGTATGAACGGTGCAAGTAATGTGTCATCACCTTTCCTGTGAAATGGAAATATTTGGACATTTAGCTCTGAAGGTTTCAGTGTTCCAGACATCCAGACCTGCTTTTTCCTCGATGAATGAATGACGTGAGTGAAGCTGCCGCCTCCTTTGCAGTAGTAAATACAAAGTACAAGAGAAAATGTGATTCTACTAGCCGGTACACGATTCATATTTAGAGGATTCAACTAGCATTGTACCTAGTCTGAACAATGACTAAAACTCTGATATTGACTCATTCAAATTATAATATTTGCATAAATAGTATCCTTGCTACTTGAGGATGATTTAGGATTCTTTCTTTTGCCAGTTGGGGTTTAAGATAATACAGACAGTTAGGAAGCATCATGTGCAACTTAAGCTATACTACATGAGGGTCATCATAAAAAGACTTCTATATTACAGGATATTAAAACGGATAGCAGCAGTCTCAGTTTTCTTGCAATATATATTTCTATAAAAAGTTTATAAACTAAATGAATTAAACTTTTGCACAAAGTTGATATTGCATATGAATTTATACAGCAATAGCTGAATACTCTTATCTATAAACACATAACAAAATTAAAGATAACAATTAATAGAAAAATACAAGGCATCTTTGCCATTCGTGTTTAGTGTAATATATAGCCAGTCATAAGTTATTAAAAAATGCACAACAAAAGCCTGATGAATACACTCCCTTCTGTGCCACTCCATAACTACTATGAATTTACAATCAATAGCGGGGGGGGGGGAAGAAGGGAAACCCTAGATTGATAGGGAAAGTGCTGTTTTGTTTTCTACTATAAATTTTACTTGCAAACTCCTTTATTTTCTAAAGAATACTTTAAGTCTGATATTCACACCAGGGATCTGGAATAACTCAGTGAATATTGCATCATTTTAACCACAAGCCTGTAGATATAAATATATCAACACATTACTAGGTATGCAATCAAATTAAAGCCTTTTTTCTTGAAAAATATTCTTTCATCTTCAGTAAACCTCACACACCTTTAGAGATGTTTTTACGAGCATTAGAAAGTTGTTATGCTGTGAGCTACTGAATCCCACTACATGTCTTCCTACTCTCTTCTAACCAGGTAATCTGTTATAAATCAGTTAGGTTTCAAGGTCTGCGATAGATACCTTTTGGATTTGAATTTGAATGCTTTCAGTTCGCAGTGTGTGCTCTAACTGCCCAGCCAATAACAACTTTGTAAAATCAAGACAGTATGAGGCAGTAGACAGGAAAAAAATCTGGTTATCAGACATATTAGGTGTATGTTGACTTCAGTTGTGTAGGAAGCAGTAGTATCAGCTAATATGTTAGGATCCATATCCTCAAAAAGAACTACTGTGCCTTAAATACCTTTCCAAATCTGTGCCAAAAGAATCGAACAACAGAGATCCACAGAAATTTTTGTGTAGAAGTTAAATGTCTTTTGATGTAAACTTTGCCAACCAGATGGCAGTATCATTCACAACAGCAAAACCTCAACTAGTAAAAATAGACTGTTCAGCTACAACCTGTTGTACCTTTTCTTAAACTGCCCGGCCATAATGGATGTTGTGCAACTGAAGCACTGAAAGTACCTCACGCTATCAGCAGAACTCCTTGAAAAGACACAGAATCGTAAGCTACAGAAGGCTTATAGAAGATAGTACTGTGTATTTAAAATGATATTTTTAACTCTTAAGAAGACATCTAGCAAGTGACAGCAAAAATGTCAGAGCTGTATTGTTTCCTCTGCTGATACCTGATAGCCTTAAATGCATGATATGCATAGCTTTAAACTTGGGGATGCTATATACCTATTGAAAATAATAGCTGTTGGCCAAATTCTGTGTTCCTGTATTAAGTACTTCTAACAAGCTCACAAGAATCCTTGACTGGCTACAGAAACAAAAAGTAGCCATCCTTCTTCCCTTGTATTATGACAGTATATGTAAGAATAAAACATCTGTACTTTAGAGGGACCGTTTCAGTTTCATGATTTGTAGTTTCAAAGTAGTAATACCCAACAGCAGATTTTTGCTTTACTGTTTAGAGTCCAAAAAATCTTTACAGATGCCTCTAATAACATCAGGAACCATCTGCTCCAATCCTGTGAACTCCCTAGTGAAGAAAGTATGAGATTCCCTTGGTTCGGAAGCCATGTCTTTCAGATCATCCAGAGGTGCCCAGGCAACACCAACAGAGAAGACCGTTATTCCTACAATAAGGAAAAAAAAAAAAATTAAGACCATTTTGTCTATGGATACAAGAAAACCAGCCATTTCTACATCCATGAATTAATCTGGATCGGAAAAGCATGTTTCAATACCTGCAGTCTGTCAAAGATGATTAGATTTTGCCACTAAATATCAGGGATTAGAAGATTTGTCTCAGTAAAAATCCTGAAGGAAAGATGGGGTATCTTAAGAGCTAGTGTCTTAGTTGTTTTTGTAGCAACACGTATGAGTGTAGCAGTTACAATGTCAGTCTTGAAACACAAGTAACACTGTTAAAAGATTCTGAAAATAAATTTGGATCCTTTTGGTATGCTTAATGCTTTCAAGCATCAGCAGCCCAATGAGCTTTTTGGCCAAACCTGCTTATTTCCTTCCTAGATGATGATGGAGAGCAGGAGTCGTGCTATACTGGATGCCATCATTGATTGGAGCTTCACTACCTGGCTCTTTATTTTTAATCTACTGATGTCTCTTATTAGGGAAGTAAGACTGGATATATATTTTTCACTAAGCTGCCATGAGTGAGTCTACTCATACCTGGCTCCATCGCACTGTCTTTTTTCATCATAATAGAAAACAGTTCCTTGGGGCTTACGTTTTGCTGAATTTAAAACAGTTATGTTACTTGATTTGCTCACTGTGGCCATATTTGCAAACCTTAAAATCTTAACATTTACAATACAGCAGAAATAGAATGAATCAACTTCCACTGCTTTTAAAGATACATCATTTACCTGCTTTCTGTGCAGCTGCTGCAGGTCCTCTAACATCATCGTAAGACTGACCATCAGTCAAAACAAGGAGGAAATTTTTGTTAGGTCCATCTTTCATTGGCCCAAACACGTTTCTGGTTGTGAAAGAAATGGCATCACCAGTAGCAGTGCCACCGCTCATGTAGCGAATGTTCCGGATAGCTGAGAGGACCTTTTCTTTTGTGGTGTAGTCTGTGAAGCTGAACTCTGTACGCTGATCATATGTGAACTGCACGGCTGCAATCTTGGAACCAATGTCAGAGATCTCAAAAGCCTTTGCAACGTTGCTGATGAATTCAAGCACAAGGCGGAAGTTGCTTTCTCCAACGCTGCTGGAACCATCTATCAAGAAACCAATGTTGACGGAATTGTAGCATGTCTTGCTGCACAACATCTGCTCATGTGAACACAATTTTTGAACAAGAGGTTTCACGTATTTGGTAGTACCAAACCAGGTGGGCATTTGGTAAGAGAAGAAGCCGTTGTTTCGGCAGACAGCCTGTTTGAAAACAAAAAGTCAGTAAGTGAATACTGACACAGCAGCTGTATGGATGATAATCAGACATCTATGCAGTTTTCTTTCAAAACTAGGTTAGAAATGGAGCCTGATGATGGTGGTTTGGGGTGGGTTTTTTGCTTGTTTGTTTGTGAAGAAATTGAAGACAAACATCTGCAGTTGAAGTTGGTGAAAGCTATAATATAGCTTGTTTTATCCAATAATAAAGTTAAACCCTGCCCCCCAATCTCTGAAAATTTCAAATAATTTCACTTCACTATTAGGCTTCTGTGTTTTCCCTTTGAACTCAGTAAGTACTTTATTTTTTTAATCTGTGATGTCTCATAAACACAGACATGCAGTTTGGTAGAAATATAGCTCCAGGTCATCCAAAGTAAAATTTATTTTTCCCCTGGCTTCTACAGGATGCATGTAGAGTGCAACATAATTGAGAAAGGGGTTAAACTTAAAATCAGCTCTCCAAGGTGATAACTAACCTGACTAAGATCAAAATGCAGAAGGGGAGGGCAGGCCTCAGTCACCTAAGGTCACGTCTTCCTGTGCCTACAAGTATATAGGAGTTGGACCTGCCTGCAGTAACACTGGGGCGGTGAGCAAGCTGTCTTGTGCCTGGCAGTGGCAGAGCTATAGTGCTTCAATCTCTTCATGCTCTGAGATCTGAATTTTCTGCTGAAATGAAACATCTAAAACCTCCCTGTGAAAAATGAGGGGTTTTCTCACTGGGGAGTAAGTAAAGACCTAGTGATTAGAAAGCTCATGTGAGAGTAGGTGATCTCTATTCAAATTCCTACTCTAACTCAAGCAGAGCAATATCCAGAACTCTTCATCCAAAATGAATGGCTTGTATGTGAACCTGTTAGGATGTGGGTTTCAATCTTTCCTGTCATCTTTGTAGTGAAAGTAAGTAAATAATCCTCCACAGAGCAGGTACTGAAAGGTATGCCTCCCTGCCTGTCATTTCAGGATAGGAGATGTCATATCTGTGTTTCATTGCCTTTGATACATTTAACCATACCTACAATAGGGGAATCTCCTATTCTGAGACTCTTCATGTAATTACAAAGTCCAGGAGCTACAGCCTGGCCAAGACTCTGAACTGGGAGGACAGTGATAGCAC
>NW_009260791.1:7942660-7958788 GCF_000687185.1 Egretta garzetta
CTTTTAAATCACTTACAAGCAGGGATAGCTTCACTGGCATTTTTGAGACAATATTTTAGTTTTTTATATACATACATCTATATATAAAAGAATTGGTTCATTAAGATTTTTAGCATGAAGTCAATTCTCTAGAATCATACCCATGACTGAAAAAAAGTATAAGAATATTCTCTCTTACTTTGTCAACAAACCCGATGTCTTGCACCATTCCCAGCTCCTCCGTTGTGGGTTTTGCTACAGATACAATGAATACATTGACTCCAAATTCTCTGGCCACTATGCCGGCTTCTTCTAAATCATCTGAGGGCCAACCATCTAGGAATACTACGATGATCTTGGGAATTCCTTTGCGTGCTCCGTTTTCTAGAGAGAAGAATTTCTGAGCTGTGTGCTTCAAAGCTTTCCCTAGTTTTGAAAAGAAAAAGAATATGAAGAAATATTGCAATTACATTTTAATACCAGTTTCCTAATGTCGTGGTTTAACCCGGCTGGCAACTAAGCACCACGCAGCCGCTCGCTCACTCCCCCCTCCCTCAGTGGGATGGGGGAGAGAATCGGGAAGGAAGAAAAAAGTTAGAGCCATGGGCTGAAATAAAGACAGTTTAATAAGAGAAAATAATACTAATAGTAATAATGAGAATGATAAGAGAATATACAGAATATACAAAATGAATGATGACAATGCAATTGCTCCCCACCCGCTGGCCGATGCCCAGTCCATCCTGAGCAGCGATCACTCCCCAAGCCGGGATCCGTCCCTGAGCAGCGATCACTCTCCCCGCAACCGACCAACCGACTAACCACCTGCCCCCCCCGAGCATGACGTTATATGGTATGGAATAGTTCTTTGGTCAGTTTGGGTTAGCTCTCCTAGCTGTGCTGTACTGCCAGCTTGTTATGCACCCGGCTGAACAGGAGAAGCTCAAAAAGTCCTTGAGTAGTCTGAGCACTACTTGGCAACAACTAAAAACGTCAGTGTGTTATCAACATTCTTGTAGTACTAAATCCAAAACACAGCACTGTGCTAGCTTCTATGAAGAAAATTAGCCAAAACCAGGACACTATATGAAATTGTGCTGGATTACAGGTCTAACCCTGTGTAAAAGCAAAATAGTGTCCCAGAAAATTTGATAATAATGAAGCTTCAGCAACCTATAAGTTAAAAACCAAAAAAACCTCAAAAAAAACCCCAAACCCACACCACTCCCACAAAATAAAAAACAACAGCCAAGATGTAAAGCTGAGGAAGAACCACTGATGTTTTTTTACCCACAAAGTCTAGTTTCAAACTAGGAAGTAGATATATCAGTGCCTGCCAAACCAATTGAAAGACAGAAAGCTGAGTATCTACTTACATTTAGCTTGTGAAATGCAACATATTTGGAATGCTCAGTTTCCTCATTTGGCAAACATCTCTTCACAACCACTTACTACTAATTCCAAGATTATTCTAACCCTTTCATTAGCAACTCAACAAGAATGAAATGCTAAGCCTTTTAGATATGAATTTGTCTCAAGATGTCACCCTGTTACTAGTGAAAAGTTGATTGCTGTTTAAATGCAGGAAGAGGTATTTGCACTTCTACTCTAATTAAATGTATAATAAGCAGCCCTAACTTCTGGAAATGAAATGGAAGATGTGGAAAAATGTTGAACCTAAGATGAGCATGGCATTTAAAACACTTTCTTGCCTAACTGAATCATAAGAACTTCAATGTGCATAAACATACATACGCATACTTTATATATATTAAAATAAATATGTATTTGGAAATGTAAATAAATAATTTCTATTTGCATGGAGGTATGAACTCACCTGTATTAGAATTGCCTCCTCTGAACCCTAGTTCCTTTATGGCAAACAAAACTTCTTTCGCAGCAGTGAAGTTCTTTAGATAGAATTCAATTTTTGGATGTTCACTGTGGAAATATAAACCAGAGTAATAAAGCATGCAGTTCATTTTTCATAGCGCTATGGCATTAACAAGCTAAAATACACTTTGAATAACTTTGTTCTTGGTAAAATACACTCCTCTTTACATTTTTAATTCCTAAAACAGAAGTATGATCCTCTCTAGCAATTCTCACAGTCCTTAGCAAGAGAATTATTTAGCTGGGTGGGTAAATTAAGAATAATTTGATTCCTACACTTATCAAGCAGCTTAGAACACTAGGTTGAAAATATATACAGGAAAAAATTTAGAACACGCCAGATGTTAAACTAAATGCATTTGTGTAATTGAAAATTGGCAGGTTTTCCACTATTTGTATGAGAAATACCTTGTTTTTAAAAAATTCCTGTGAAATGCAAACAGTTTCAGTTATTTAATTTGAGAAGTTTTAAGGTGTGTTAGCTACTGACTCCATTTAAGAAATCAAAGGTTTTAGCTACACTAAGTTTCCAGATTTCACTTTTGATTTATAGTAGGAAACAAATCTGTTGTGCGAAGAGTAGAAAGAAAAACTCTCGCAGGTCATTTATGCTGCTATGCATAAATGGCCTGATCCTGCATCAGAATCACTAGAATTAACCTGTGGTGCCAAGCAGAGTGGGTCTGCAGTGCTGAATCTCATGGCAGATTAACTGTTAAAATGGTACATTTTGAGATATAAAGATTATTGCTTGTAAGATTCATTTCTAATGAAGAGTTTAATGTTGAAGGTGCTGAACTGATCACTCAGTTTCTCCAGGAACTGTTCTTCACGTTATAGTATTTAAACCCAGGACAGCAAGAGTGATGCTCATTTCCCCTAGATTTTGATGTCTACAGTGGACAGACTGGATTTTTCAGGATGGAATTCATCACATCCTAAAAGAGGCATCTGAAGGTGTTCAGATGGTTTGTGCTGTGAAGGTGGTCATTCTAGTGACTACAAAAGCCAGCCTACGTCACTAAATCAGATGCAGCCATCTACTCCACAGTTGTCTAAAGGCAGGGGAGAGGAACAGACTTTAAGGATGAAAGATAGGATAGAGAAACCCTGTGTTAATCTAACAGATATTTCATCTTCTTAGAATAAGAGAGTTAAAGGCTTCTTTCTGCTTCCTTTATTCCAGAAGCAATAGCCAAAGTGGTTAAGCCTTGGAAAACTGCTAGTGCTGAGCACTAGGAAACTCAGCTGTGGCTCCAAAAAAACTTTTACCAATGTGTTGGATGTTGCAGTGGCTTTCAGACTGTTTTGCAGCCTGTGAACATACATAGAGGTATGAATAGTCTTAACATTAAAAAAAGTGACCATTTACAATTTGAAAATGTTAGCTGCAGTTACCTACAGGTTGGCAAGAGCATTTTTTTGTTTTCTACATGTAAATAGCCATTTGTGACAATTCTCTCTCTATCATCTTTAATGAGCCATCTCTCCTTTGCAGAGTGCTTTCTGCTGTTTTACTAAGATGACCTACAAAACTGTCAGTGGCAGAGGGGCTGTGAAAAGTCTGGCTGCTCTCTCTATCCAAATATCAACCATCATGGCGCAGAAGATGACCAAATTTTTCACACCTTCTCACACGGAGATAGTGTAGGACAGAGCAAACAGTACTACGGCCAGAAAGAGTTTGCTTTCTCTTGTTATTCATCTGCCACTACTGAGTTCTGCAAAATAGGGAGTGATATATCGGTTGATTTCTCTTATTAAGCACTCCATTAGATTTTGTATAGATCTGTTCTCACCTGGCTTGTACAACTCCAACATGAGGCCCTTCTGTTCCAATTCCCAACATCACAGCTACTTTTCCAACAAAGTTTTTTTGCAAATTAAATCTACGTTGGCCAATGTTGTAACTTCCATCAATGAGAAATGCAATATCAGCTTTACAGTCTGTGAACATTCAAAATAATCAGACTTACTTAACACCAAATAAACATTAGGATTTTGCTTTGTAAAAGTTAAATCTGTGGGTTCCTACCTTTGTTTCCAGCCTTTTTATCAAGTGGCTTCTTAGGTCTTTTACCTTCAGTGAAGGAAACAGCATGGATCATTTAAGAACAAGATGAACAGCCAAAAGTGAACCAGAAAAAGCTCAGACTCCAAGAAGTACATTGCAATCTATCTGCAGTAAGAACTGTCAATTGGTTTAATTATGAAACTTGCACTACTACTGGTTTGCTTCTTAGAGAATATTTTCTTTTTCAAATGGAACAGTTTAGCCTGCCTCGCTGATTACTGAAATACAGCAAGCTGGGTGGGTTGGTGTAGCTTACCATCCCAAGTGCTACCTTTTCTCAGTTAACAATCCTGCTGTACAATTTAATGGTTTGGAAGCAAACTGTGACTAGAACTGTCTATTCACAAACAAGTTCCAACTCCAGTATTTATACACCACTAACCTTCATAAAAACTGATCTAGCCTTTTATTGGCAGCATTTCTGTGGACAAATTCACGTCTAAATTTCTGCTATGTACGTCCTGACAGCACTCAGCTGTTGAGTAGTTGTGTAAGAAGGAATGCATTGTCTGTCTTCTCTGTCACTTAATAGAAATGAATATTACATGAGCTCTTTCCTTCCTTTCTGTTATTCACATTACTTTCCTAAATTCATTCAAGCTTTTCTTCATTTACATGAACACTGCTGAAGTCAGAATCAGTCTCCTCGACTACAAATGATTCCTCTTTTTGCTGATGAAAGATATACCGCAAAACCAGATATTGTATGTATTTTCGTCTTTAAAAATAAGCTAATCCTATGAAAACACAGCATTTTAGTCAGGGATTCACGCATTGTAGCACATCTTATCACAAGCCGCTTCCCTTGTTGCAGAGATCTCATACCTGTAGAAGGACGCGCTGTTGATACTGATCGCCCAACTGCTTCAAGCACTGTGTTCTTGATACCTGTTCAAATTGGAAGAATAAATTTACTGTATTTCAATGTATTTAGATGAAATTACAAGTGCTTGAAGAGTGCTATATTTCCAATAATGTTTCATCATCTGCCATTAGCTACTCTTGGAGTAGGACACAGGCCTAGGCAACCTTTGGTGCAATCCAGCATTGCACTCGTCGTTTTACAGATAATAAACGTCTCCTTTGAGCATATGAAACAACAGCAGCTGATTACTAATTACAGCGTATCTAATTGATGAGACTTTTTGAACTATAGCAGACATTATTTCTAGCAGATACATTCAGGGCTTGATCTGGAGAGGTGGATTTCACTTACAACCAAAAGCACCTGTAATTCCAAGTTCTTAGCTATTCATTAGCAAAGGACTCTGCTCAAGAATTACTAGTATCTTAGAGACAGCAGGTTGAATTTTAGCTATGTAAACAGTAAGAATGCATTAGAGAGATTTGTGTCCCAAACTTGGAAAGAATATACCACTTTAATGTTTTTGAAACCACAACATATATCACCAGCAGGCTTCTTTATATGTTTTTATGAGGGTGGTTTAACCTCACCCAAGGGGCAGGGCATGATAACTGGTTTGCAATCAGGCACAGCATCTCAACTATGTGGACAAAAACTTCTGAAAAACCCACTATGTCACATTGTAGATTAATGACCACATCACATCTAAGTTGACATTATTCCTGGTTTTGGGGGGTCAGTGTTCCATTTGCAGGGAACACTGCACAAGCTCTTTGAAGGGCCTGACAAGTGCTACTGCCTGCATAAAGGCAGGCAGGAGGAGAGAAGGGATAAAACTCTATGGCTGGAAGCAGATGGAGGACAGGACTGCAACAGCAGGATCAAAGCACTGACTTACTTAAATAGCTTAAACTGTCAACTGCCTGCTTCCATGTCATTATATTGTAAACAACTGTGATCCATTTTATGTATCGGCTTCTGCTACAGACTTGCTAGTCTAGCTGGAAGAGCATTTTAAGGAAATTGTGGAAAAATGAAAGTAAAATGAGTTAGAAGTGAAAAGTTTTCTTACTACACTTCAGATAGCAATCATGTTTGTTTACGCATACAGGAGCATTGAAGCGGTTTCCTAGATGTCTGTTAATGTTTCAGATATAGTTTGCAAAATAATAAGTGTGATCCACCTACGAGTCACTGAGAAAGACGAAGCCCATCTAGTGAGCACCTGAGACTGGATCCCATTGGCATTTACAGCAGGGTAGTTTTCCTGTCCTGGGAGAGTCTGTACCCTTACAGCTCCTCCTGCATTGGTGATCACTCCCCTGAGGTACAAAAAGAGTTGCTGTAAATCAGACATTTTAATCACAAGAAAATGCAATACAATTATACCATCATTAGTACATTGAACACTAGCCTCCTGAGAAAGATGCAGGCAGCTCTGTTCAGGCTAAAACAAGATATAAATTGCTGAAAAGACTTTTAAAAGAAACTATTCCGCAGAGCACCACACAAACTTAGAAAAAAAAAAAAAAGGTCAGGAAATTCTAAAATTCTAGCAGTGTTCAGACTGACACAGAAGAGTGATGTTTCAATGACCTATCAATTTCTAAAGGAAAGAGCTCCAGCAAAACGTATTTGAGCTCATTATGCCTCATGAATATTTGTGACTGAAACAAAATTCAGAATACTTAACTAAAAAATGACCAAAGCTAGGAAAATTGGGAAGAAAAATTGGTGTTTATAGTGGTAATGGATATGTTGGAGATCTTGTTATGCAACTACAGACTGAAGTCAGAAATGATAGACATTATTGATAGCAGCCATCAGATTACTGATAGTTATAAGAACAGAGCCTAAAAATTATTTATTATCATTATTATTATTATTATTATTATTCAGCTGTAGTAAACATTAAATGTGAAATCTGAAATGAATGAAATAAATAAATGCAAGTTACTAACTCAATCCATGTAAGATTCCAGATTGCTTTCAGTCTGGACTTGGAAATAGCATATCAAGAGTAGATGCAATTCAACTGTGTAATTTTCACTGACAGAGAGGTAGAGTAACATACCAAATTGCAGCTACAGAATTTGGAATACTTAGGTAATAGTTAACAAATCATAGCTATCTTCATTAGTTTAAGCATACTGCAATGCATCTTTAATATACAGGTTATAATGGATTAATGAAAAAAAAAATCAGAACAAATACCAAGTAGCTTGCTGATTAAAATATCTTATAAAGTCATATTCAGTATTATGAGACTATTATAGTCCTTAATGCCTTGCTAGAAGGGTCAGCACAGAAACATAGAAGCGACAAGAAAACTTACAGCAAAATCTATAGAGGAAGTTTTCCAAACTGAGAAGAGATTTGAATGTAAAACACCCAGTCCCTAGACAAGTTTTTAGAGGTCATAGTCTAGTTCTTAGAGAAGGACACTGTCATTTTCCCTGTTGTGTTTCATTTCATGATTCAACAGACAGGTTTTGAGATTGCCTACCAGGTCTGTCCTGCCATCTGAGACAAATAAAGGAATAGCTAGGTTGAAAAGCTTGCTGATGCTTATGGGCTGAGGATCATGTGAATACCCAGCAGCACAACAGATTTATGCATTTAGGAAACTTGAGGGTTAAGAGCAGCCCAGAGAGAACTTCACTGTTTTTGCAGGAAGAGAGGCTGTTGTGGTTGGTTGTACTTGGATACCTCTAGTGACAAGAATAGGCACCAGAACTCTTCAAATCTCTTTTTATGTGCTACTGAAAGAACGGTTATTATTTTTAGAGGCCAAAATCAACGTTGAGCTTCTCTACAAGGGAGTCAAAGCTTGATGCTTTGTAGTACTTGGGCCTGTACAGTACTGTGGGAGACAAATAAGCATTTCAAATCTATTTAAACACAGCAATGTGCGCCTTTGTGTTTATTTTTCTTATCTGTTTGGCTTCTTGCTTGAAAAGAGACACCAGTCTAATCTTATTTAAAACATTGTGAAGATAGAATAATCATGACCAGAGTTTAGAAAATCTTGCATATATTTCTGCTAATATGAGCTCTGTGTATCTGTGGCAAAGGCAGCTTCCACACAAATCTCCTTGTGGGCTGCTGTTAAAATACATTTCTCACTTGTAGATATGATTTGAATTTCTAAATTGAACTGTGGTTATATATATATTTAATTTTTGTAGCTTAGAAGATTATGATAGTAGTTTTAAAATATTTTTCAAAATATTTTCTCATCCAGGCATACTATATACAGTATATAGGCAGAGCAGCTTTAGTAAGGTTACCCTGAATGACTTTAAAATCAGATTGTAAAGTTGGCAAATACAAACAGCACTTTACAGTTCTTTTAAAAAGAGTGAGAGAAAAATCAGACCAGAGCCTCTAACTGTTGTTTTTAAAGGACAGGAAAATTCAGTAAGTCAAAATTATCTTTGGGAAAAATAAAACATTAAAGTATTTAGAATGTTTCAGTCTAATTAGAACATAATTTTCTTCTTCAGTACCTGGTTCTCTTTGGCATTCAAGTCTTCGCTAGCATGTCAGTCTTATCCAATAAGGAAATACATGTCAGAAATAGACTATATTGTGTTTAATTGGAACAGTTCCTATTTTAAGTTTATATTTGCAGTTTTAGTGAAGCTACTTTGGGCTTGCATCAGCATACCTGATCTATGGCCAATTTAGCTCCCAAGAAGAGCTTACTATCTCTTCCCCCTTCCTTTGTTGTGGACTTGTAACTTTGAGTGCTGGCTGAATTAAACTCAAGAACACACTCATACTGAAAGCTCAGCTTAAGAAGTATTCCCAGAAGCAGTGATTTCAGCTTACTTTAGTCACATTTTTGTCTGTATGGTTCCATTTTGTCTATTAGTCTTTTCATTTTGATTGTCATGGAATCATTTGGGGCAGGGGGGAATCTAGATAGTCTCCCTTGAATGTGGAAGCTTTCCACTGAAACCAGAATAGGTTTATTTGCTCCTTATCTATTTATTGAAAACATTTGATTCTGTATTTCATCGCAAGTCAAAACAGTAGACTGCCTTCTGAAGATACACTGTTTCCATATAACAGCTCTGCTACTTCTAATGCAAATGGGGGCTAATATTAGATGTGAATATAACATGAACTGTATCTTTATGAAAGTCATTCCTCTTTTCTTGCCATTTTGTTCTGTAGGTAAATTAACAACTGTTTAAGCCTTCTTTTGCAATCTCTTTAGTTTTACTTGGGATGTTTCTTCCAGCAAGTTTACTCAAAGTACATGCTCATATATGCTGAAGTGGAATAAACCATATTGTCAGTCTGCCTTTGTTTTCTGAATCAGACTGGCAAATTTCTTTCCACAATCATTTATGATTGACTTTAAAAGTGAGATTCATCCTGTGTAGGTCCACAGTGGTATTTAAACAGTGAAGAAGTACCTATGCATTTCCTCAGAACGTTTCATGTCATTACAGTCTGCTTTGATTTTCACCAGCCTTCTCTGCACCTGTGTGACTGACTTGCATGCCATGGCTGTTTTGATTAAACTGGAACTCTGCTGATTTTTCTGGAACAGCTTTCACTTCTTTACTCACTATGTTTCGTGCTACTGCCAGAGCTGCTTGACAGCAACTTTGTATAAAAGCTGTCAGTCTGTTCTCTTGCCTAGCTTCACTGTTAATAACAGATCATAATTTATACCTAAATGGTATTTTTCATTCAAAAAGGCACACAAATTAAATAGAAAAGCAGATACATGAGGAAGTAATCCAGTACCTCACTGCACAGTAGCTCATGGAAGAAAGTATACTGGCCAAGAGCAGCAGAAGATATGGAAAGGTCTTATAAAATACAGGAATTTCAACTGAAACATACTTAAAAATCTGAATTGAGGTAAATGAGCAGATGAGACTGAAACTTTTTAGAGCCTCATGCACCTCCTCAAAGTAAAGTGCAACAACTGTTTACCTGCACTCTCAGAGAAAGAGATGCAGGACTGGCTTGCCTTTGCTGAATTTTGAATGTATTTTTCAAGGAGCCTGCACATCAAAATTGATGCCTAGACCACATAGAGACTCTTCCAGCCATGGGAGATGACCCTTACAGATTAACTGCAGATCTTAGCAGTTGAAAGCTGAAATGCCATTTCCTGTTAAACACAAGAGGAAATACAAGATTTTCACCTGGTGGGAAAAAAAAAACCCAACTTTTTCCTCTGGATAAATTTTTCATTGTTTCTTAGAATTTGTAAGAGTGGTGACAGATTTGGCCAATGGAGAGAGCACTTTCTGCAGCATGCTTATAAGCTATTGCCTTGTTTTAAAATGTTGGGAGATGAAGCCAAGTAGCTATTCCCTTAAACTGGCTTAGTTCTAAGTGTAAGGTAAGGATCAGCTAGATAAAGTTGTCTAAACATAATAAAACATTATCAGTGAAAGAGACAAACATTGTTTTTTTTCCCTTGAGGTATAATAGTGTTAAAGAGTGAAGAGAAATAGATTGGAACATATTCTAGGTGTTCTATGCCAAGGAAAGGTCCCAAGCCCAAGGGCAGCAGCACTGCTGCTGAAGTACATATTGAGCTAAATTAGCCTTGCGGTTGAGGAAAAATGTTTGCTCAGAAACTCACACGGTATGTTTTTATGCTAATCATTATGCTCATCATATACGTCTATAGATAGGCTATCTGCTTTTCAGCAGAAGGGAGACAGTAGAAAGACGAAGGCCTGCCCTCCTACCCAAAAGCATAATTTTGACCCGAGAGTTCCTGTTCCTATTGCTAACAGAGCGCTGGCTGTTGATAGCAGCCAATTTTCATCCCTGGATGAAAATTGTTATCTTCAGGGACTTTGGAAAAGACAGTGAATTCCCATCTTTCCTTCCTACTATCAGCAACTTCATCAAACTCCTTCCACATCATCTGCCTTTCTCCATGGCTCCAAGGAGCATCCCCCCCTTCGCCAAACTGCAGTCTCCTACTGCTGCCCAATTGCCTTCAGTCACCGATACGGAACTGCTCAAGGTCTCACGCCAGCATCTGCTGACCCCCTATGTTGTGCTCCTTCTGTCTCCCCTGCACTCCTGTTGCTTTTGGCAGGAAAGAAGGCTCAGCAGCACAAGCAGGCACTATACCAAAGTTTCCCAGGGGATCTACAGCTGCTCAGAAATCCCTCTGGCCAGACAGCCTTTTTGTCAATATTCTCTCAGCAAATGCTGCAGCAGCTCAGGGGCCATCATCTGTGTTGGTGGTCACTTTGTGGCCAGCTTGGTAACACCATGATATGCTTTTGTTACACTTGAGTTCCAGGCCCCCAATGTTTAATTAGAAATGGTTCCACCCTGTGACCAATTAGGAAGGTTAAGAAAAATTTTACATGCCTATTTAGCATCTAAACACTGGGCTAGGTCTCCATTTAGTGGAACTGGCACTAGAACAGAACTGCACAAGCTGAGAACCTAGTCCTTCATTTGACCTTCTGATTATTAATCCAATTAATCACTCAGTGGTAGATTTAAATCAGTTCTTCATGCCTACATAGTGCCAGCCTGGTAGGAGGTTCTCCATTCTTCCCCTGATAAATAAACCTTTTATTCTTCTGCCCAGAAAAAGAACAATATTAAATAAATATTCTGTTCCCTGAGAGTAATTGCACATAAAATAAGGAAAGAAAAAGCCAAATGTAACAAAGTAAAACAGGCAGAAAGCTTATTCATCCGTAGTATACCGAATTATTCAGAGCTGAATTCTGCTAAATTCTTTACATGCATTATATAGTATTTTCTTGTGCCTGGCAGTAATGGAACTACTCATAGAAATCAGCATTATTTGGTTTATGTAAAATTAAGGAATCAGGCCTCAGTTTGGACCTGGCACACAAACTGGAGTGTATGTGGAGGGGGGAATTGACCCACACTCACACAAGAATTTTCAGTTTAAAAAAAATAAGCAAGCACTGCTCCCAAGACTGACACTTCCTGAAATGGTGGATAGCTGTCTGATGGTGCTTTCTGTAAGATAATAGCAAGAGTCATTGTAGTGGCACAGGCCTGGTACTCAACAGTACTTAAGGTATCGAGCTATGTTGCACTCACCATGCAATGTAATGTAGGACATGCCTAGTTTTAAACTAGATGTGGTTGTTTCAGTTATTTGGAAGAAATTTACAAGATGTTCAAAGCATGTATTTAGTTACATCATGGTAACAGCAAATTATAGTGATTACCTGTTAGCAATATCTCATTGCTGTCAAAGTAATTCCAAGATCATTTACCCATTGCAACACAGTGACAAGGAGCAAGTATTTTGCATGTTCCTGTTGGATTTTGCAGCCTGCACTAAAGTTTGTTGAGACCTAAACAGCTATCGCCTCTCCTCCATTCATCAATCCTTTTTTACCAGGACTAGTATTTTTTGCTGCAACTGTTAGCAGCCATATCGACAAAACATTCTCATGTAGCAAATTCTCGTCTGAGTATGAAAGCCCCCAACTTAAAGGAAGTCTTCAAAAACCAGCTGTTCTCCTAAACAGGATATTTACACCTATATTCAGCTTTTTCAAAATTCTTTACTACAGTCTATCAAATTCAGAAGACTTGAACACTGTTAATTTACATCCTTACTGGAAGGCACAGATTAGAAGGGTGACGATATTTTAATCCCTTCATTGCTGTTAGAGCCCTCATTGTTCCTGCAGTGTCTGTGGAAACCAATGAGTAGATGCAGCTTTTACAAACAGGGTGCACATTTCATAAATAGTATCATTTATAGACACTTACTATGGAAAAATATGGATTTTTCTATACTCCTGTGCTTCTGGGATGGAGAACAATACTACACATAGTTTATAAGGTACAGACTTCAGTGAAGAGCTAAGTGATGTATAAATGCCTGTGTTTTATTATCTAGGAGAAGACTATGCAAATCTTGAAAAGAAGTTTGTGTCTTCCATTTCTTGTACCTCCTCCTTTTACAAAAGTTATTCCCCAGTTGAGACAGAACCAAGCTCCAACAGCTTTCTTGGTGGGACTTCTCTAACTGTGAGTCACCACTGGCATGGGAGGCTCAAGACCACTGCCTAGTTCAACTGGTTAGGAACTTCTGTGACTTTTCAAAACACTCAAGTCTTCAATCCCTTTGTAAAAAGCGTCTTGATAGCAAGAGCTTTTTTTCTGCTTTAAGTAAAGACAACTTTGGCAACTAGTAAAGAAAAGGAATGTTAAAATAAATGGCTACATCACCAAGTACAAACATTGTCATAGAAAAAAAGACAATGGGAAGAAGTCTCAGTTTTCCTGTATAACCTTTTTTTTTTAAAAAAAAAAAAACAACAAAAAACACAAAACCAAAAACCCCAGACATTTGATCCAGACATTCTTTCACAAACTTTTTGTAGATGCCTAAACTAGGAAAAGCAAAGAACTGAAGTTTAACTTTTTTATACACTCATGAAGACACTTAAAGCACACTAAATGGAAGCATTAATTCTTTTACAGAAGGATTGAAAGGAAGCCTGTTCTAGCAATAACACACACGGAGACATGTACTTACCTTTGAAACCAACTCTTAAGCTTTAAAAACAAATACAGACCCCCACGATACCCGACTAATTTATACTACATGCATGATGAAGTCTTACTTTTAAATATATTCACAATATTTAATTATAGAATTCTCATAAATTAGGAAAAATTTGGGCAGGATGACCTAGTCTGTACTTTTGCTTCAAGATGGGATCAGTTATAGTTATCTAGTTATTCTAGCCAGATGGATGTCTATCTGGTTTTGGAAACTGCACTGTCTATTGCAGTTCCTATAACATCCCAGGCCACCTAGTCTCTGTCCTTATTGTTAGGCTTTTCTTCATGCTAGTCCAAATTTCTGTTGCCAAAATGTCAGTTCTATCTTAAGAGTCATAGCACCTACAAAGTGGTAGGAAGCGTATTGCAAAAGGTCTAAGTGAACATGTATCTTGTTGTTCAGCCAGTTAATAGGGGAAGCTAAAAATCCTTCTTTAACAACCAAAAGCTTTCTCAAAGTATTAAAATCAAAGTCTGAAACTCCCTGTAGACTGACAGTCAGGAATCACTCTGGCTTCCACAGGCATCTGAAATTGATATCTTGTTGTCTCCAGCTGGTTTTGTCCAAAATGTCTCTATTAAAAATTGATCCAAGAGACAATTTACCTTGCAATAATTAAATTTTTGTTCTTCCTCAAAAAAACCCAAGCCAAAAAACCATAAAAAACCCCACAAAACACCACCAACCCCCAGATAACCTTAATAGGATATCTGCCAGCCTGTTTGCCTTCCCCATTGGAATAATTATTGCTTTTCTAGTGATGTCTATTTAACATGGGTTATCTGGATATTTTTCTTAGCCATTAGTTTCCTGTTTGATAGAGAAGTGAATTCAGCTAGATACTGGTCTAATTAAGAGATCATTAAATAGACTAACGCCCAGCAGCTGTCAGAAGAGAACAGCTGTAACAAAAAAACATAACACTGATTAAAAGTAATAGCCTATGAACCACTTTCAGCCAAATCACGCGTATGTCTGTTTGCATAGGAGCTTAAAACTGATTTCAACAATTTCAGAAGAAAATGTCATGTAAGTGAAAGTCAGAAAGTGAATCTGCTTTTATTCTCCAATTAGTTACTATTTACCCTGTCTACCAGTGACACATAAGTAATCTTACAGTGAAAGTCCACCTGCTGCTGTGCCATTTCAGAGAACGTTAATAAAGTGGTTTTCAGAAACACTTAAACACAACTTGGATAACTTGCAAGCCACCCAGCCATTCTTTTCTTGTTCTCTCTTCTCTTAATGCTGTTCCTATTGAGCTAATATAACTCAAAAAGTCCAGAAAGATCTTTATTATGATGGCATCAAAATGTTAAGGTTTAAAAGCATGGCAAGACTATATAGACTTGCTTAACACATTGATTAGCAATCATCTGACTTACCTGTGTATGGCAGCTCCACAGATACTGGAAAGAGAGGCATAAACTCCATCCCCAAAGACATAAAATTGCCACAGAGGACAGTTTGCTGGGCAAAGGACATCTTCTGTCTCCTTTCTAAGGTCAAGTCCTCTTGTAAAGCACGTGATAGCAGTGGAAGCTAAAGAAAAAAAGAAGAACTTGTGATCTGAAAATCTTAAGGTTTTGTTTTGTGTTTTTCGTTTGTTTTGGTTTTTTATAATTTCTCCACAGTTTCCAAGCTTAAAGCAATGTTTGAATTTGAAATTAGGTACAGTGTCTCATCTTATGCTCTGGTATGTCTGTAAAGACATCTTTGGAGCTTACAAATGTACAGTTATGATAAAGAACACACTTTTAAATTACTTATGGGAAAGAAGTGACAGAAAAAGGTAGAAAGGGTAAAAAAAAAGCAAACACTAAACCAATATTAAAATAATACCTAAAGAATATTATGGGAGGAAAAGCAATTCACATCTGTAAGTTTACTGCAGAGACAAAAGGGCAAGGGGAAGGCCTCCTTGCACTGGCAAAACCCAGGAGTAGGCAACACTCTCCAAAGGAGAAATTAAATGATTCTGACATGCCCACAGTAAACTCCAGCCACAAGATATCTATTAATCTCTCCAGTGGCAGGTCGACAGCAACGTTTCCCTTAGGCAATAAAGCCCACTCAGGGCAGTGTAAAAAGAAAAGGAACACCCATCTCCTTGCTCTAGTAATATAGGAACATCTACAACATTCATATCAATTCATTACAATGAAGTTTACATCATGATCATTGTGCAAACGGACCGTCAGATTCACCCAGTGAGACAGAACTTATTTATTCAGCTGAGGCACATGCACTTTTCACACAGAACTCTGCCTTTTTTTTTTTTTCTTAAAAGTTGCTCCTCAGATTATCATCATTAAGCTTTCACTGTGCTTGCATGTGTGCAATGTAGGTATCCAGACACAGATTTACAGCAGTCACCAGTATATAATTTTGCTTAGCAAATTGATGCTTTTTCTTTTGAAAACTTAGAGGTCATTATCTTGGGTACTTAACTACCATCCTTCTGCTACACAGGACAGCACATTCAGCTGGTCTGATAGCACAGCGAATTAGAGCTTTGGCTTCGATCGACATCAATTCGGCATCATAAGTACCATGACTGGATATTTATTCTGAAATTCCTAAGAGGACATCTTGCCCTTGCTGAGCACTAGAATGTGCAAGAACCTTTTCTATATGGGCTCGGATTCTTACTTTTTCACAATATTAAGATTGGAGCTGACAGAGGCTGGCCAATGTATCTGTGCATACAATGCACTACATCCCAAGGAGAGTATGTTTCAGGGATCAGGG
>NW_009260791.1:7958812-7962957 GCF_000687185.1 Egretta garzetta
CCACTCCTACTCTAGGGTGTTTACTGACCTCAACATAAGCTGCTTGTATTTGAAATTATTTGGAGCACATGCTGTTCCTCATCAGCAGATGGGAGAGATCATACCTCCTGCTAATCTCACTGAAAAGCAGAGCAGCTACAGCCAGAGGTGCACAGGGGAGCATCTGTTCATTCTGGCTGCATAAATCAAACACATATGTTCATAGACTATGCATGTAGTTTTACTCTTAAGTATATGTAATCCTCATTAATGCTGTACTGAAGTTATGTTAGACTACGTAATCACGTCTTCCTGAAAAACGTTTTGTCAGCACAAAGATGTGACTCAAAGATGCTAATAAGTCTATATAGACCAGAGTAAAAAAAAAAAAAAAGCCATCAGTAAATACTACTTCATTCTTCCCTTCTCAAGATAACAAAAGCTGTGACAAGGCACTGAAGTGATTTAATCCAATTCTCAAGTATTCCAAGAAATAAAGAAGTCTCTTTTAGGACTTAGTCTTACCTACTCACATCCTCTCCATGCTTAACCTTATACATTTGCCTTAAAAACAAAAGTCTGAAAAACCAAGCAGAATCACCATACTTATGCTTAGAAGCATATTTTCATTGTTAAAAGTACTATATTTTTGGTGTTATGCTAAAATAAGTTGATTTGCTTTGCTGTTTGAGTCCCCTAATCCTTTCATGAAAGTTCTACAAGTGTGTTAGCTAATTACTGGGCACTAATCAAGTAATACCCAGCATGTGACAACTAGCAAGACCATCAGAATAAAACAGCAGCTGGAAGGCTGGATATCCTTGGAGGAATCACAGCAATGAGCATCACCAATAATCTCTGCTCACACAGTATTCCTTGTTCCATGCACCCTGCAACATTTTTCCAGCCTCTAGAAGTGCAAAACACCACAAGAAGTTTTAATACCTGTCATTTCTAATGTACTGCACTTGACTGAATTCCTTGGCAGGCTGTGCATATGAAGATAATAGACATATCTAGTTAACTGAACCCTTATCACTTTGAGATCTGCGTTTCCCTCACTACCAGGTACTTACTAATTGCAGTCATATGTCAGACTAACAATTTACACAGCCCAGAAGATTGGGGGTGGGGGCATGGATGGGGAAAAAATCTTGCTGTGTTTTCCCTCGCTACGAAAACAGAAATCTACTGTAGCCCAGCCATGGGATTTTTATGTACCAGCAGCCTAAAGACTGTCATGATCTTTGTCTACACCATGAGAGGGAAGGGAGCAAGATGCTGTTGTGTGAACTGAGGAGCTGACATGCTGTAGCTAGGGGCTTTCGCAGTTTGTACCTCAGTTAGATCAGCACAGAGGTAAAAACACACACTTTGAAGTACATGACGCTGTTAATTAAAAAGCAATAATTTCATTTTGGTTTTCTACGTAGGTAGATACAGTTTTCTATAAGCTATAATCCTGTAACCGACTAACATTAGGAACATTAGGTACAGTATCAAAATGAGAAGCACTGGGTACCAAAATTAAGATTTACAATATCAACTCTGCCATGGATTTTGTTCTTCCCTGTTAGTTAACATATCATCAGCTATGCAACCCATAAAACCCCTAGTAGTCCATTGCGAACAGGAAAATGTATTAATCAGGTTTGAATACTAGACAATACAGAATAGTTCTTTGCCAGCTTACATACTAATCATTCTCCCAAATTTCATGTGATATTACTATTAAAATTGAAGGAGGAGGTTGTTTTTGTTAGTCTATCTGAGATAGTTCATTATAGCAGAAACCACCAAAAAGCTATATATAAGTAAATGAGATCAATTACAGTGATTAAAACATATGGGTTTTAAGAATGCAAGAGCAGTAGCAGTAGAGGCATGTCTCTGTATACTCCTGTGATCCAATATCCTAAATCCATGTATTAGTGGAAGAAGGAAAGATAAGCTTGGAATTTACAGGAAGGGACCTGATGCTGGACTCATACCCATGCTGGGCTCTGATGAAGACTAGATACCTACAATTAGGCCTTCAGAACTGTAAGAAAATGACCATCATCCCATTCTGTCAAGACACACACTCTTTAAGCCTCACAGAAACACACATGAGGGCACACCATAAAAACAAAGTAAAACAAAGAAAAGAAACTGTATTTCTTCCTGATTTAAGCCTTATTTAGAGGTAGGGGTGAATGTCTTCCGTCATTGTTGACCTAGAAAAGAAAGGAAAAAAGCAAAGGCTCAGTTCTCTACTAAAACATCCATCTGATAACTATGCTTTCAACCACTCCATCAGTTTCCAGTTTTTGGTGTCTCATCCCGTGTAGTCTGATAAGAGCTGTTTCTTACGCTCACCTAGAAAAGTTCTGACTTCATTTTTGACAGAAGTCACTAGTTTAAAAAACACTAGAAAAAATAAAATCCATAGCCAAAATCTGAGCTTTTCTTATCTTGAAGTTTCCATGCATTGCTTTGGGAAAGCAGCGTTTGTTTACGTAAAGGAAAAAATCCCCGTGTTCACTACTACTACTACCACAAAAAAAAAAATTTCTTAAGTGAATAGCTTTACGAGTCAAAATAGAGAAGCACATCTTTATTATGCTTCTTATTCCTTTTAGCATTGCTTCTTTGCAAAACAGGAAGATTTGAAGTCCTTTTATCTTGACGATTCAAACAAGCCTGCTTTTTATACTTTATGCAAGGAATACTCCCACAAACCTTATCTATACTAAGAAAAAAAAAAAGACAGACTAGTAGAACTATACCTGTTCATATTTTAGAAAACACGTTCACAGGTTGCATATTAATTCCTGTAATCTCAAGTACATATCCTGATCTGGACAAGGGCAATGGAGTTTTAAAAGTCCAGTCAGGGCTATGTCATTCATTTCAATCTGAAACTTGCCCCTTTTTTGATCAACTTAAGGTCGCTTACCATTACACTACGCCAGTGTTCGCCCACCCATACAGCCCCATGTTCTGGAAGTGTTGGAACTCGGCAGTATTTGTATGCATTTCTGGGGTATAAGGAAAGGTGTAAGATCCTTTAAGATCTCCCCAAGTGGTCATGAGCCTAAATCCAGTAGATTTTTGAGGAAACTGTTTCACTACTTTGGATAACAGAATTTAAGCACTTTTATAAGAGTTCCTGCAAGCTTCTAGCTCAATAACCAAATGCTGCCGAATTTAGGCTCAGAATAATGGTAAGGGACGATTTCTTACAGTAACTGTTCACATTTTATGTTACAAACACATCCTGGTACCAATATTCCATTTTGCCAGTATTCCCTTAATGTTCTTTTAGCTGGTTCCAGATACCTTCAGATTACAGTGGCTTCTCCTCCAAACCTGGGAGGAAGCATTACAGAAAACTTTTCACTTGTTTCCTGACAGGCTGCCAGCACTTAATCCATAACGTACCTGTAAAATAAAAAGGAAAGGAATATAGGTTTGGAGTAGGTTTTCTATTGCTGTGCTTTTTCCCCCCCCCCTTTCTTAGCCATAGCACTCCTGTGACATGTGGCTATTATCAATTTAGGACAAAAGAATTTCCTAAGTGCTTGATCGAACACCAAATTGAGCAGCAAATCCTGCTTCCCGATGACCGTGAAATCCCGAACAACCATTCAGAGAAGCTTAAGGTCACTCACCTTCCCCGGGCCAGGCCTGCAGCTGGACCCGCATCCTTCTGGAGGCTCCTGCCCTCCCTTGGTGAAAGGCTCCGCTGGAAGGGGCAGGCACAAACCGCTCGCGTCCTTCTGGCACCATTTTTTTCTTCAACTGCTTCCTATGGCTCCCGGCTCCCGTGGATCGACTCTGGCTCCCACAGATTGAATCTGGGCTCCAGGAGAGCCCGCTCTCCAGCGGCAGGGGTGCAGTCCCACAGGGCATGGTGCAACGGGCAGCCCCTGCCCTGCTAGGCACCCCAAGTACGTTCTTTTGCTCGCCGGGTCAAAATAACGTCAGGGCGGGTTTAAAAAGTTTTCAATCAATTCCGTCGTCAAAACCACGCCGGAGATCCTCAAATCGCCAGGCACTGTGCGAGCGCCCTCACAACACACACAAACACGCTCCCACTCGCTCCTGCTACCCGCGCTCCCCTTGCCGGGGACACTTGGCACCCCCGCTCTTCTGCGGGCTGTGCCAGGAGGGAGCGCACTCCC
>NW_009260791.1:7964133-7979729 GCF_000687185.1 Egretta garzetta
GGCGTGAAGCGTTACCTGGCAGGAGCGGGGAAGGGGCAGAGTTCTGCTGAAAGGGTGGGAAGAGGGGCAGGAGTGCGTTTGTTTCAACGAATGCCTTAAAATCGCCGTCTTTGCTGGCTGCCGGCACCCGCTGCTTAACTTCTACCGGGGCGGCTGTGCCCAGAAATAAACTTTCGAATATAAATAAGCTCTCAGAATTCGTAGGAATTAGCATGGTAACGGAGTTGCCGCGGCAGGCAACTGAGTGCAGGCATTGCAGTCAGCTGCGGGGGGGAGCGGGCAGGGCAGCGGCCGTCTTTTGGGAGGCAGCTGATCAATGCAACGCGCTTTCGTCTGAGAACTCTGCTATCCGTTCAGAGCTATGCCGCCCGTAGCAAAATAAGAAGCAGGACCGGGTAAGTAACTCATAATTATTTTTTTTTCAGCGTTTAATTCAAACAAAGCGCAGAAGCGGTGAGAACACAATCCCCCTCCCTCCTTTACTTCCTTCCTCCTCCCCCCCTCCCCCCAGATCGTCCCAGAAGCACATTTTTATGCTTTCCACACGGGGTAAAGGTGGCGATGCTTCCCTCATGCCGCAGGCTTCTCCTACGGGCGCATCTCAAATGCAAAACTATTCGAGGCAGTTGGTGCAGATGTCAGGAACTTCTCCCGGCGCCTCTCTCCGCTCCTCGGGATCCCGAGAGATCTTGTCACGGAATTACCGATCCCCAGCAGGCTCCCTGCTCAGCTAGGGCTTCACCCCAGGGGCCGGTCATCTTGCGCCGCCGGTGATCAAGCAGGAGAGCTGGGGCAGAGCCGCTGGACTCTGTCCCTGCGCTCGCCCTGCCCCGAGGCGTTCCCCGCCGCTGCAGAGGGTACTCGGTGCTTTTTAGGAATGCTTCACCTTTCTGTTGCAGCCCTCGGGGCACGGTTTTCTCGGAGCTGCGGTAGTTAGGAGAGAAGGGGGCTTGCTTTTTTTTATTCTTATTCTTTATTTTTAAATAAAAGATTCTGGGAAACCGAACGGCGGTGTCAGAGAAGGTGCCTGCCGTGCGGGTCTGCCCCCTTATCTCCAAATCAACGGCGGCAAACCCACGGCCCCCCCGCCGCCTTCCCCACGCCCTCTCCCGGGGAGGGCAGGGGCCGAGGGCTCCCCGCTGAAAAGGTGGCCTCGTCCCAGCCCCCGGGACAGCTTGGCTTGTCCTGGGCTTGTTCCGGGCTTGGGTCGCATCTTGTCCGGCGGCGGGAGCAAACTACCTGCCCTAGAGATTGCTTTCATGTGGGTGAATGCGCTTCGTTGCAGAAAAATATGTCCCGGGAATGTCCTCCTCCGGAGAGCGAGGGAAAGGCAGGAGGAAAAGGGAGAGGCATCCCATTTATTCTGGGAAACACGGGAAATGCCTGAACCGAGGGACGCTGGCTGTCCTTCCCATACAGCTCCACAGAAACCTCTCTGTCCTTTGTGTGAAGAAAGCCTTTGTGCAAAGACCAAAAAAGCACAGAAGGCGGCAGTAATTAAACTTTCAGCCCTACATACCACTTGGTGAGTGCCCCGCACCTTGCAGTTCACTCACTGGGAAAACACACTCACCCATCCTCACTGCCGTCCTCCTTTCCCTCCTCGTGACCTTTTCCTTTTCTTGGATACCTTTCATCTTCCTGGGCTCTGTGTTTCTGTCCTGCCTCTGTGTTCCTTTCAGACCTGCGATGCTTTTCTATACACTTTCTTCCCAAAGGCTACTTAATTCACCCTCCAAACTGTTTTGCATTGACTTGTGCAACACCTTCGGGTTGACGTTTAAGAGAGACAGAGCGGTGCTTGAATATTTTGGTTTGAAACTCTGCCGTCCTGGGAAAGTCATTAAGGTGTTGCCATGAATGCCAGTACAAGACAGGCAAACTGGTGCCTGGTTAGTGGAGCAGGCCGGGCTCCGGGCAGCCACCTGTAACAAGGCGGTTTGATGCCTTCGTAGAGATGGGTGATTTGAAGGGACCTTAGAGGGACATGGCAAAGGTTACAGTGCTTGTGGGTACAGCCCTTTTTCTGATGCCCTTGGGCTCAATTTGTTAATTCATATCATCAGCCTTCATGAAACTTTCATTTTGGTTTTATTCCTGAACTATCAGCTTATTAGTAAATCAAAAAGAAGCATACCCACTTAGGAAAAACACGTAGAATAAATAAAAACATTTAAGCCAGAAGAAGGAAACAAAAGAATGGTGGAAGCAGTGCCTAAAGCACAGACTGTGTAAACCCGGACTGTTTGATACTCTTTGAGCAGGGCGGCTATGGCCTCGCCACAGTGCGGGGCAGCTGAAATGTTTGTTTATGTATACGTACATACGTGCACACATACATACAGTGTTAAGCAGCAGCAGAGCACAGGCTGGAGTACTGGAGCTCTGCCACCGCTCCTGTCCCGCTGCTGAAATGCTCCTTGGTGGCCCTTTGGCCCCCATCTCCTGCCAGGCTCCCAGCCAGGGCTCAGCACAGGGGTTATTCCAGCCTGGGAACTGCTTCACCTTCTTCTTTCGGAGGTAGCAAGCAGTCAGGCGTATGGACAGGCAGCAGCCGGCCAATGCCCACCGGGGTACCTCAGCAGGGGCTGCAGGGCCAGCAGGCACCTCACCTGGCATTGCAGGGCCTGGAGCCCTAACAGGGCTTCTAACCATGGCCAGAAGCAGTGCTGAGCTGTCCCCCAATGGGCTAGCCTGGTAGCTTGAGCCCTGAGGAAGGTAGATACCTACACGCAGGTGTCTCCTTTTTAAGAGTGCAAGCACGACTGCTAGCAAACAGTTCCTGGTGGGCAGCAGACCCTCGTCTACCTACGGTTTATACGTTTTAGATTAACAATTTTTTTCATGCAGCAACTGAAGAGTTCTGTGAGGAGTGACCAGATGTGAGTCTCTCTCCTCTGCTATCAGGGCTTTCCCCATGAAGGGGCAGAGGACCAACCACCTCCCACCCATGATCAGTACTGAGCTCGCCTCTGCCCCGTCCCGCTGTCTGCTTTCCAGAGTAACCCCAAGGCTGGTTCTTACGATGATCTCTGAAGAGACTATCTTTTTTTAAGATAAAATTTAGTGTTTGTTACTGTTGTTTCTATTACTGTATTAATTTAAACAATTATCTTATGTGTTTCACTGACATGAGTATAAAAATGAAGCCTGGAGATAAAATAATAATACTAACAGCAAACAGATTAAATGTACTTCATGGATGAATTTCAGAAACACATATAAAATTATAATTATTATTTTAGAAGCGGTTAATGACTCTGGATTCATTCTGGGATGCTTAGCTTGGGATATCTTGAAGACACTGGTTAGCCGAGAGGTATATCTTTATCAGCATCTTGAAAATGTTTCCCTCTGTGCAAACCTTGAGGACTCTTAAATAATTAATGAAGACAAGGATGGTACCCCACTTCTATCTGCTGCCCATTTGCTCTTCTGTTTCACTTCAGACAGCAATGACATTTGCGTGCAGGAGCAAACTGCCAGGCAGAACATCTTTTTTTACTCTGAGAGCTGGGGATGCTGATCTTTGGGATGAAACCCAGGGCGTGCTTTCTGGAAACAGATACTGAATTCCATTTAAAATCCCGTTTCTTCAGCTAGCACTTCTAGTCTGAAGGCTCACCCATCTGTTCAGTCAAGAAGCCAGAGGTACTGCTTCCTATTTCAGGGGCATGCGTTTCTTAGAGAAGTATGTGGCTTTGGGTAAGCAAGGTGCATTTTTCTGCTTCCGATAAACATTATGTTAACCCTGAATGGGAAGTGCCTGGTCAGAGCCTGGCTGTAGTCATACGGCTGTTGTTGAATGTGTGGCTTCTGTTATTCCTGGCTCTGTAGCTGGTGAACATGCTGTTCCTTCCACTTCCTTCTGTAATGGTCATCTGCACATTTTGAGGGTAATCCAGGGCACCACACACACGCGCCTCTGTAGCCATTCTTATAAAAACGAATTCTTTGTCTTTCCTTCATGTGCACTCACATTCGCACATGCTGTTTGTAACACTTCATAAATGGAAAAGACATTTTCTGATTAATTTTATAAAGTGGAGGTACAGTGAATTCAGTTTATCTACTTTAACCCCTTGTATTTGGGGCAGAATGGGACAAAGTATCTCTGAGTTAGAGTTTGAATGGGTACCTTTTCTCTTAATTGCTGTGATACATGAAGAAAAAAGAAATAAATGAGAAATATCTGTAAAGATGCATGATATGCAGAGACCCTCTGTGACATACATTTATGGTTATTCCAGAGAAGTATGTTGCCAAAACTAAGCAGTGTCTGGCCATTTTGACGAGCAGAAATGTGTCACTGATGAATTGCCCCAGGTCAGAATTATGCAAACCCATTTGTAACTCTTTTATATTTCACTGGGATTTTGAATATCATAAACTAATGGAAGTCTAACCTAGCTGCAGTTTATTCACTGAAAGAAAAAACCCATGAGTTTGCTGAGTATTATTTAATCATCTACAAGGCTGATTGAAGAAAGCCACTTAAAAATTTCTAGAAAGAACAGTCATTAAAAGACGTCTTATTAGAATCTTTTGTTCAGAATACTTTTAGCAGAATTTTAATAACAGCTAAGTAAACAGATCTATGATATCTATTTATGTACTGTTATATCTTTAATATACTGAGATTCTGATAACAGAGGTTTCAGGAATAATTGTGTTCCTGCTATGTTCAGTGCAATACAGACCTGCAGAAGAATAATAGTTGAGCAAAGGAAGCTTATAGTCTCCAGAGAGTAAGTGTCTCTTTTTTTTTTAAATCAAGGACACTATTGTCTATCACTTATAGTAATGAAATTTAATTTCAGATTTCACTTCAGCATTTATCATAGACATTTGTGTGTTTTTTTAAATATTTTATACATATATATCAGTTTATATTTTGCCTATTTAAGAAATATAACCATTTATGTTGTTGAATCACTAGTTTTTACATTTGGAATTTGATTTATACTCCAAAATTCATCTCCTTTGAGGTCCCAGCCAGAACTCACACCAGTTAGTGGAAGATTTGGCCTCTGCCTTTTGTGTAGTTGAATTACTACTCATCTCCAGCAAAAGATGGGGCTGTAAGTATTTTTCTCCCTTTATTAGCCCTTCATTTTTTCCTTTTTTTTCCTTTCAGTAGTTATTTGAATACATTTTCTTACCGTGGGAAATATCTACCACAACGCCAACTTACCATAACGCCAAGCTGTGATAAAGCACAACCACATCAGTAGCTGCATCTCAGATACAGAAAGGATGGGCAAGGGACAGAGCTGAAGGTAAATCACTTATGTTTTTCCTCCTCTGAAGGCAATGGCGAGTGCCAGCCTTCATTCTTCCTGCAGAGGGAAGGGGCTGGGGACAGTTTGTGGCATCAGGGAATGATGCCTGAGGATGTCTGGTTTTGCCTGGTACGTAGTTTTGTGTGAGTGTGAAGGGGTGCTTTATAAGACTGCTTGAATCAGCCAAAAGCAGGACTTTTCCACGTGCACATCCTTTGCAACAAAAAGGATTGTTTAAAATTAGAATTATTCAGAAGCCTGTCCTTAGTTGGGTTTATCGCTCAGCTCTGCTTGGGCAGAGGACTGGAGGGCAGCCATGGATAACAGGGCAAATGCAAAGAAACCAGCTGCACATGGGTGTCTAAAGTGATGGTTTCCTTGAAGTATAATGGTCTTAGTCCGGATAACTGTGTATAGCCGCAGACTGCTTCTGCTGGTGAAATACGTGGTTACCTTGGGTGGTGAAACAGCGCTTTTCAGAGGAATGTTTAATGCTAAGGGTAGATGCAAGGTCTGCTAAGGATGTACTTCAGGCTTTTCATATCTTTTGCTCTATGACCAGTCTTATTTCATAGTAACAGCATGTTGGTTTTGCCTCTTGTGAGGCTGCTCCTTGTCCGAGCCATTTCAGTGTATGCACTGGTATAAGGGGAGACGAGCCCTGTTTCTTTTGAAAGAACAAAAGTTCAAGATGAGAAAGCAAACAGTATATTGGCCTCTAGCTCTACCAGTTCCAGTCAATTCACAGAGATGATTTATTACAAGAAGAGCACTCAGCGCTGTGTTGGAGATGAAGAATTAATTTCTTCAAAGCTTGTTTGAGTGAATGGGAGTTTTGAGCCACCAGAGATTTCTGGATTAGTTCCTTCTGTTTTTATTGATGTTATTTCCTTCTTTTAACACTGTATTCTGTCTTGGTAAATGGGTCTTAAAAACTTACTCAGATCGTGAAATCAAAAGAGTGGAAATATTTTCCCCTCCAAAAGAGCAGAGAGTAAAAGATAGAAAAAACAATGCTTCTTTTACTTTAAAAAGTCGTGCTGAATGATGAATACAGATTTTCATTTTGGTGCAAACTTTTTTTTTTCCTGTCAGCTATCAATAGTTGGAAAGAGATATAAAATATTTCGAAATAAGAAGCCATGCAGAAATTAGTGGCTGTGCATTTTCTTTTTTTTTCCCACAAAGAGAATTTTCAAAAACAAGTGCTGCTGTAACCCTTTGCAAGAGAAATTGAACATACCTTATTCACATATAGATGCTGTATTTTTTGAGCACTAGAATCCCTCTGAACTGAAGTGTTTGGAAAAATATTAAGAGTAACATGGGTCATGATAGAATTGTTGGAACTGTTTAAGATGACAAAGTTTACCTTGATGTTTCCGAGAGTCACACCCTGTAAAGGATTTAAAGGCCTTAAACTTGTACGCTTTGTTCTCAGATTTTTGTTTTAATTCCTTCTGGTTTTACTGATATTTATTTCCTTTCTTTTGACAACGTTGTCTATGTTGGCTCTTAAAATCTTGCTCAGATCATGATATCAAAAGAGAGGAAGTATTTTCTTGTATCTTCCAGCTTGGCAGGGGGACCTCTTAACTCTTAAAATGTGAGTGTGGCATGGGATTTGAAGGTGTTATTTTCTTTCCTCAAGTATTACCAACATTCACAATCTCTGAACTGCACATTTCTTTGCATATATCATGACGTTTGCTACTGTGATGTATGTAATTTCTTTTCATAGTAACAATTATGACACAAATTGATTATTGTTAGACAAGTAAATAATAGATTTTTTGTTCATATCTGAACCAAAAAATGAAGCATTTTATTTCTATTTGATCCCAAATTAATTCTTTTGGTTTATTCTCTTTTTTTTTCACATCAAAGTTTTAATTAAAAAATAAATGGAATTTTGAATCACAAATATGGTGAGTTTTATTTGTAAAGCACCAATAAACTCCCCTGCTTTTCTGAAATGAAACATTTCATTTTGACATATTCTAATATTACTATTAGTTAAAGATAGAAAATCTAAATCTTTTCACCCGTTTTAATCTTATGTTGTAAACATCTCCTGCAGTTCTGTTTTCTGAATAATTCACTATTCATAAAAAATACAGTTCCTCAGCTGTTTTTGCAGTTTTATGCATTTGCTTATGTCTATGAAATAAGTTCAGTGAGAAATGTTTACAAATATCAGTTGTTATAGTAGGTGATTCCAATGCACAAAGTAAACCAGGCATGCTGAAGTTTTGAAGTCAGGGTGTGTGAAGCAGACAGTACCTGTCAAGATGGAAAAAAGAAATCATTAAGGAAAATTTTCTTTTTCAAAACTATGGAGATGTAATTAGCAGGAACATAAAAATTATCAAAAGCTTTATTTATATCTTAAGGATCTTGCAGCTATGAAGGTAAAGGGAGAAAAAATATGTAATAGACAGGAAAATATGGGTGAATATGAAAGACGTAGGGATAAATCAATAAACGGAAAGGGCCAGTTACTGAGGAAGCCTGGAGGTTTCCTGGTGGGTGCCCCTTCACTTTTCCTTTCCAAGCAAGCTCAGTCCCCAGGTAGGGGTGGACATTTGCTGGGGTAGCTGTGCATCCCCCAGAGGGTTGCCCATCCCCAGATGCCCAACAGCCCTACCCCAACGGGCAGCTCAGGCTGCGGGGGATGGGACCGGGACTTTTGGGAATGTGCTTGATCTGTCAGGGAGGCTATTGCTACACCTATGTTAGAGAAACCATTTTGTTTCTCTGCTGGAAAGTGGGCCTGGAAAGAAAAATGTTTGGTTGGCCATGTATGAAAAGGTGAATAGAGAGCATCATCTTCTAGGCAGGTATGAGGATAAGAGTTCCCTGATACCCTGGTTACTTAACAAGGCCAGATCCGAAGCCAAGGGGACCTTTGAGTAAGGTTGGATCCTTACTTAACAGGCAAACCAATGATCAGTACAAATAGGTTAATCTGTAGTTAACACTTGTGGGACTCAAGTGTCCAGAAAGCCAAATATTTTTTGTTTTTCAGCTGCCAGTGGCAAACGTTGGCAGTCTCACATTTTTTTCCATGGATTTGGCTCTCCAAGACATCTGCTTTTATTAGCAGCAGTTGATCTCCCCGTAATGAGGTGACCACATTATGGCTTTGTCAAATTTCTTCCCAAGAAGGGTACTTCATGTTCAGACTTTCTGTTTGTGTCACACAGTATCACACAAAGAGCTGCTACACGCCTCAGAAGTTGATTTATTGCGAGTGCTTCTTGCTGAGAAAGATTATTTTTATTTTTTCTGAATATGCATCTCTTTAACTCATACAGGGGGAGATGACTACTTTCTCCTGACTTATTTGTTGTTTGTACTGTAGCTATTTAATTGACATTCATTTGTTAAATTTAAATTAGGAATGTCTTCCAGGAAATGATGCTAGAGGAATGCTTAAACGTAGTTTTTTAATGTTTCTGATCCAAATGCCGACAATTTCTTAAAAGAACATTAGTAGGAGGTCCATTCTTCAGTTTTATAAACATTTTTTTCACCTCACTAAGGCCCACAAGACCTGGGATAAGGCCAATGTAGACCAAAACCAAGTTGGCCGATACACGTGCAGAACTTAAGGCCAATATAAATGCATCTATGAAATGTATGTGTGTGAAAAATCTAGGGAAAACAGTTTGAAGACGACCACCAACAAATAGATCACACATGACTATTTCTTTCATGTGCCTGAAAGAGAGTCATTGCGGGGATGTTCAGACAATTTTATTTGTAGATTGTCATTTAGTATATAGCAGGAGAGAAACCGGTGTTTTACTGCCATGTCCAATCTGAGAGATGTAAAAAATAAACTATTAAAGGCACAGGGAGAGAAACGTATTAATTTTTTATAGAAGAATTTTTCCTAAGTGAAGCAGTTGTTAGAACGCAAGAAATAGATATCTAAATTTATGATGTCACTTTGTAGTACATCTCTGAAGAAATGTTTAATCATTTAGCAAATGCTATAAATATTTGTTAAACCAAACTGATTAAATATGTGTAAGCCACCACTATGGAAGCTGTACGCCATCAGAAGAGTTTAGTAATGTATTAGGTGCTTGAAAGATATCCCGAGTGTAAGAAGCAGCCCACTTCCATCTGGTAGGTAGAAAAGGAAAGTGGTGTTAGTAAAAGACCTGGGGGCTGTAACCCATGGTCACGTTCACATGAGTCGTTCTGAGGTCTGTGACAGTAAGCACTGTTCTGCCTTAGCAAGGGTTGCAGATTTGCTCTGTTTATTAGCATTAATTCTGTACTCCAGCTCTCAAAGGGAAATGTCACACTAATGCCAGCATTTATTGGTATCCAGCAAAATTTAGACAATGAGTCCTTGCTTTTTCAAAATCAAACACTCTCTGAAGCAATTCTTTCCCCAGAAAGGGATTTGATCTCATTGTCGCATCTGGCATATGCAAAGCCACATCTAACTTTTTTTTTTTTTCCTTGCTTCCAGGAGAAAAGAAGCTCAAATGCAAAAAACCCAAACAAACAAGCTCCCTTCACAACCCCGGCTACAAAAAATATATTGTGCTGCAGCTGTCCCTCCCTTGCCGAGTTTCCCTGTGCTGTCCTTTGTTGTTGGAGATAAGGCTTTCTTTTAACTTTGAAGAATTATTAGATAAGCATTTTAAGTATTTTTTTCCTTAATGACCAACTATTAGTTTAATTAAAATTCTCTACTCAGTTTTAAGTTTTTATTTTGTAAACTTGCAATTCAGCTGCCATAAGAAATTCAAAGTCCAAACCGGGATAATTTCATGGGGACGTAAGTAATACTGAATTAGCTAAGTTAATTTTCTCATTAGGAGACACAGTGATAAGACATAATTTTGCAGTTCTTTTGAAGAAAATAGAATACATATAGTGTATTTCATAGTTTTGCCACATACATCAAATACAATGATGTCTTGTACAAATACAAGATGATCCCCTAGTGATGTCAAGCCATGTTAGATGTGATGCACACGGATGTCATTGACTGGTAGAAACCTTAATAATTAAAATAGAAGTGTTGGCTATTATTCTCTGGGGAATATTCATTACCACCCTATTTTGGACTGCAAGCTTATCGGATAATTTAGAAGTTAATCACCTTTGGCTTTCTCTGCAGGTAATGCAGAAGGCAATGGAGTAGTCTCATTCAGATGTGCTTCCCCGAAAACAGAGGGAACCAAGGGAGCCTAACTTTCCCTTAACTTGGGAACCCATCAGTAGCATGGCTGATATCTGACAGAGGGAAGAAGATCATTTAGGAGATGACAATCCTCTTTTCCGTAGGTAAGTGCCTTTACTGGTCTTGTGCCTGTGACCCTGTTTGCTGTTTCCTGGCCATTCATGAAATCCTGCCTCCACAACCGGTAGGAAGCAAAGCATAGATTTCCCTCATGTGTAAACTGAATTCCACACACCACAATGGATGTGAGTTACAGAAAAAGCAGTTGAACATGTGAGATGATTCTGCACTGAAAGCTGAACTCAAAGTGGTGGTATAGCATCAACCAGATGACAGTTTTCACATGCTAGGGATAGAGCAGGTGTTAGTGGGTAAAAGAGCAGTCAGGAAAATTACAGATGAATCTCCAGGTCTTCAGGTCTTATATATGTAACGGCAGATTGGAGGAAGTAGTCTGTGCGTGCCAGTGTATATACATGCATTGGCTTTTTTGTGGGGATGTTTAAAAGACCGCTAGATGTACTTACATAAATATATGTATCTACACATCATACATAGACATGTATTTATAAAGTCTGGAAACTTGAGTAAATATGATGGGTTAGCAGAAGAGTTTCAGCATGTTAATTTTAAGGAGAAGAGAGCAAATAGCATGCAGTGAAAACGTTAGCACTGAAAATTTTAGGGGCAAAAGAATTTTCAAAAGTATTAGCATTGTAAATGAGGCCTATTGCTACAAACTTTTGCTGGAAGAGCAGTTGGTTGCAGATGTAAATTTTTATGTCTGATATTGCTACGGCAACAAGATGTCACCTGAAGTTTGGAAAGAGAAGCAGCAAACTGTTGGCAACAAGGGTGAGACCAAGCGAGGAAAGCACAGAGAAAGGAAGAGGCCAAGAACGAGGTGTTGAAAAAAGATGACAAGTGGGATACAGAACAAGAGGAAAGTCAGGGAAGAGAGAACTAGCTGGATAGGCTGTATTTGTTGTTTCTTTTGCCTACTTATCATTTGAAGCATTGATCTTATTCTACTCTCCTCAAATGCTTTGAGGCTTGTGTCCAACCAGGAGTTACAAGGAGTAAGCAGGCATAGTGAGTATTTATTGACTTAACTGAAGTATAATATTGTTAACAAGGCAAAAACCTTTTAGCTACATGGCAAAGAATCACGTATAAATAAAACCCCAAATCCTCCCTGGCTGCAGTGTCAATCCCAGATCAGTCTCAGAGAGTGAGAGTTGCGAAAGCATTAAAAATGATCTAAAAATAAAGACTAAAATAGCTAATATTGATGTCCTGTTTAGGTACAGAAGCACCAATTGAACTGAGTGTTCTTACGGCTTGTTTTTGCAGCCAGTCCTTCAAACAGTCAGCCAGGGGCTAAATGGCTATTGAAAAATGCATGGAAGAGCTGAAAGAAAAGCAGTCCAAGGATGTGGGCTTTTCCCTTGCTACTGTTCTCTGAGCTAGGAAACTTCCTCTTTATTCAAAAAATTTCTCATAGCAGCTAGTTCCCAGAAGCCTGGAGAAGAGGGTTGCTTCTGAGAAAGAAGGATAGGACTCATCTATCTACAAATAAAAGGGAGAGCTTCTTAGGAAAATGTTTTATCTTCTCCTTCTAGTGTTTGTTCAGTGATTATTGCACAAGTGCATAGACACCTCTTCGGTCTCTGTGGATGGGAATGCACTGACAAGTCTCCCGTACAGCCCTGCTCTCCCATTTTTCAGAGCGGTGCACCTCTTCGTTCCTGATGGAAACTAGCTTCTTTTTCTGGTGTGCACATACTTCTACTTTTATCTGAAAGGTACTACTGTTTCCTCTCTGTGGCATCATCATTAGAAAAACGGTCCAGAAGGTGCTGCGATACTAGCGCTGGAAGTAAGTGCTTCTACTGCGGATAGCTGCCATGCAGTTTATTAGCAGAGATTTCTCTTGTGAACGTCCCTGACACCCTGTGCCTTGGCTTTGATGGAGTCCTTTAGAAGAGGCACGGAGTTACCCTGAGAGGATAAAGTAAGTGAGGGAAATAGTTATTTAATATCGCAAGAGGTCTTCTCTGTGTGTATACTTAGCTACGGGGACACAAAAAGAAAGGAAAAGTATTTTAATGATTTTAAGCATTTTGGAACTTCATGGATATGACAGAAAGACCTGTATTCTCTCTGCTGCATATATCGTACATGCAATTGTTAAACACAGATGTAGTGTCACAACACTCTGCCTTTAGGGGCAAAGCCAGGTTAAAGGGTCCTCCGTATTGCCCCCCACCTCCCACCATGCTGTTGGCAACTGGTCATCCTGCACTACTATGCACCCCCAGGCCTGCAATGGCTTGTGAGGCCCTCCTGACATGATCAGAAGGGATCCAGATTAAAAATAACTCTCCAAAGGGGTTATTTTCAGCAATCCGGTTTACCCTGTGCTCCCACAAGCAGTTGTTGCGGCATAGCTGGAGGGGGGAAGCTGCAGCGGAAGACCAGGACCACGCAGCCGGAGGTGGGAAGAAGCAGCTGACGCCAACATCTTGTGCCCCGGCGCCGGCAGTCCCAAGTGGAGGATGGACTCTGCTGCCATTAACACCTTTGTAGCTACGGGTTTGATCCCATTGTTGCTGAAATCAGTAGGCTTCTTTCCACTGGTGTTAACCAGGGGCATGAAGGCGGTGGTCTTCTCATCTCAACTCACTAAAACTGCAAAGGTCGTTTGTTTTCAGATTTTTTTTTCTCTGAGAATACTTTTCTGTATCTCTCCTAATTAATAGCTCTACAACTATCTTCCATGAAACACACTTTTCCGTATTTGCGTATTGGATTTTTTGTGTTGATTGCATATTTGCATGTAAAATTAGAAATCTGCAGTCAAAAGTTAGCAACTGAGAATATTCTGCCATAAACCAACACAAAATTCACTCCTGATTTGAGTGCACAACTAAAGCAGATGTCTTTAAAAATTAATAGATGGTTTTGAATGTGTTTAAGATATTTGAAATCTCAGCTGGGTGGATTTTCTACATCAACCATTTTTTTTTCTGTTTCTGAATCACAAAATTTACTAGATAAAAATGTATAAAATTATTTTTAAAATAGTTTTTCACTTACAATTTTTAAATTCTAAATTTAAAAAAATAGAGCTTTTGGGCATATTCACTCAGTCACTTTTAAATTAATCTGGTTTTTGAAATATTTGTTCTCTTGAGCTGGGACTCTTATGCCTTGCATATCACTTAAGGTCCACATGACAGACTATTTTTATTACATTAATATTGGAAATTTTTATGTGTAGTCTACTTGGCTGGGAATAGAAAGCTTGTGAAGATGTGTGAGAACAGGAAACCTGAATTCACCCAGTCTGAGTGGGCCCTCAGTAAGCAGTGCCTGCCCTCCAACCTGGCCAGCTGGACAGATTTAGAAACTACTGTACAAATCAAAAGCTTTGGGCCCAAAGAAAAAGAAGCAGAGGGAGATGGATCTCATTTCATTATGAATATTAAAAAATATGTAGTATTTTCATTTTTACCTGCTCAATTATTTAGTATGAAGTTACTGCTTGTAGTCATCTTGTTATAAATTAAGAACTGCTATAGCTTCCAACTCTTCCCTGTCTCACAGTCTTATAGTTGCAAGATTTGGTTACACCTTCTCGTCTGGACTTCAATGGTATTAATCCTCAAACTTCAATTCATAAAACTCTCCTGAGTCATTTTGATATCATCAAACCCCTTCATCTACTCCCTGCCCGTTATCTGCTGTTGTGGAGGAGCATGGTCATTCACAGGCACATCCAGCACTTGGATCCAAGATGAAATTTCCTCCTTGTGGTTGCATCAGCTGCCTCTTCCATGTTGACCTGATTCTGTGATTCTGTGATCTGTTCACATTTTTTTGCACAGCAGCCTCTTCTCCGTGGAGAGACAAATTCCCTTGTTTCCCCATACTGGCATCAGGTTGCTCGTGTCTCCTCTGTCGGATCTGCAACAGCTGTATCCTCCCAATGATATGTATAGAGCAGTCAGAAACTGATCCCGGGGATTAAAAACCCGTAGGTCTTGTGTTTAATAGGTGCTGACCTACATGGCAATGAATTTCCAGCCCTCTGGCCACCTGTCACTCCATCAAGTGCCGTGGGAGTTAACAAACCTTACAGGATTTGGCCTGGGGATAATGGGAACAATTCGTAAAATGGGTTGTCAGTTGTGTAGTTCCCCATGTAGACTGTTATTAGTCTGCAAAGTTGTGTGCAGAAAAGTTGAGATGCTAATAGAAAACTTGACCCTTATGCTGCAAAGCTGACTGGGTATCAGTGTGGGTGTCAAAATAATTTCTACAGTGCTTCCATTGGCATTTCAGTGATGTTTAATCAGAAAATTATTTTAAAGCTATACTAAAAGTAACTTCAAACAAAAAACTGCTGGTGAAATTATTAAAGTTGCATGGATATGTTTTCTTATACTTGGAAAAATGTTAACTGACATTTCAGTAAAAATGAGGTTCATTTTACTGTTTTGTCGTTATTGGTACTAGGATACACACAGCTTCAGCAATGGGAGAGTTTGCTACTTTTCTTAGTGCAGATGCTATTTCATGGAGGGAGCAGAGATATGGGAAGTTATACTTCTGTAGGCTTTTAACTAGATGTTAATAGAAGGATCATGATTTTTTTAAAAGGGGGACAATGGGCCAAGAGTGGAAAGTTATGCATCTTACAAGCATTGTCGAAGAAAGATGTCTATGATGCTGCCATTTTGATGAGGCTGTTACAGTGCCAGTAGTCTCTGCAAAAATAATCTGTTGACAGGCACTCACAAAAATGAATAGAAAGAAGCCAACAATCATTTATAAAATACTGCTTCTAAAAACACATTTCTAACACTGATCCGTTCATTCAAAACAGCAGCAGAGGCTAAGTAAATTCATCTGAGATTGATTCTGATATTGAGGATTACTTGGAAGAAACAGAATTTAGCTTTTAAAATTAAGAAAAAAAAACTTCACAAAAGGAATGCTGGTGATCAGGGATGGCTTTTCAGTTCTGACATTATTTACTGCAATTGTAGGAGATGACAGTGAATATCAGTTTAAAATATTTGGGGTTTTTTTATAGCAAA
>NW_009260791.1:7979768-7993865 GCF_000687185.1 Egretta garzetta
CTGCGGTAATGCAGGGGTGATTCAGCAGAGCTGTGGAGTTTCTGATCACATAAGGCAAACTGACTTTAATGCAGCTCAGGTATGGTCATCGTCATGGTTAATTATACTCTGCATTTCAATGTCACACTTCACCTTACTTTGCAAAAACCCGTGGCCCACCTTCCTTAGTGGTTTGTGCCTCTCTTGCCCCAGTTTCCTTCCTGGAAAGAGGTGACTAAATGTAAAAATAGGTGACTATATGTGTATCTAGATACTTGGAGTCAAATCCAAACTACCCACAACATGCAAGTTGACTTGCAGCCTGAAGCAAGCCAGCTGGATCAGTAAGGAGTGAAAATCCATCAAGGGAAAAGGGAGAAGGGGAACAGAACGGGTCTACTTTGAATTCAAACTTCACAGCATACCCAGACACAGCTCTGCTCCTGTCCACATAAACAACCTGAACACCTATGCGACCATGGGTCATTAAAAACATGGGCATAGTCTCTATGTCCAGAAAGCTAACTCAAACCTAACAGAGACATTTAACTTCAGAGAAAAAGGTTTAACTTTCTCAGCTTGTATGAAGATTTTCATACTTTCTTCTCAAAAGTAAAATCTAATGACACTTCTCTGCTTAGGCTTCATAAATAGAGACAGATTTATATGCAAATGTCCTCTTGTAACTAATCCTAGAGGCCTGAGGCTGCCAAACTGCCAGAACTTCACCCAACAGCTACAAGGCTTGGCAGAGCAAGACATACATACACACACACACGTATATAGGTTTACAGAACATTCTGCCATCGTGTTACTCTGTGGTCTGGAAAAAAGTGGTGCTTGAAAGTTTATGAAATGTTACTAAGAAACTCTTGATTTATAATGTAGATATATTCTACCACAGAAATTAGAAATAATTCACAAAATATTAGAGCATGATGATAGGTCAATGGTTACATTTCTCATGTGTTGATGAGAGGTACAAAGTAAGAGATGAAACAATTTATTTTCAAGAACACTGAAAATGACTAGTTTCTGTGGTTTTCTGATCATCAGGACAAACCACGATTTCTGACAGGGCCAGATGGAGCTGTGGTCTGGGCTGGCAGCACAGATCCTCATCAGCAGTATAGAGGCCTCTGGTCTTGTTGGCCTTGATCTCTTGCAAAGCTTGCATCAGCCCACTCTGCTGCACCCCCCAGCCAGCTCTTGGGAGATCAGGGCTGTGTTACCAGCTTTGCTAGTTTTGGATAAAAGTCAGCTGACCTCTATACCTCAGGTTCTTCATATCTAAAACAAGGATAATAATTCTCTGTTTGGTGAGGCTGCTGTAAGATGTCAGTGCTTGCGTGTGTTGCTGCTGTTGTTATTTGTGAGTTTCAGACCAGCATGATGGGAGTACTCTGAGAGACTTACAGACAGGCAAAACCTCAAAACTTCAAACGTTTGTTTATGCTCAGATAATAGGTAATTTTTCTGTTAACTACTAAAAACCAGACATCAATCAATCTATTAGCCAGTCCTTATGTATATGATGATGCAGGTCTGATGCCACATCGCTGGCTCTGATGGCTTTGGTGGTTCTTCCCTCCGAGACCGAGGTGGCTCAGGCCAAGAGATTTTCCCCCGAGGGAAGCTTTAAGGTTTCCTGAGCTCCACGGTATATCACTGATGTTTAGACACACTTTTCCGTGGGTCAAGGTCTGTCTGGTCCAGAGGATTATTTTCTCCTTTCATGGATCAGCCTCTGGTCTGGCTTGTCAAGGGGTGTGTTGCCAGCTGGGTGCCACGCTTCAGTGCCAGCCGGATTCCAGCTTGTTCAGAGCAGTGCTACCTGGTGGCAGATTGTGTTCCAGTTCTCCGATTCCTTCTCATAGCTGTGGACTGGGTACTGTTAGCTTCTTTTTAACAATTTTTATGCACCTATGGCAAACAAGCAGATATTACAAGATGTATTTTGCTTCCTACTCTGAATCAATCAATCTTGTAGATATAGCTCTTGAAGAGCTATGACACTTTCCTACCTTCTTGAGTACTAACATAGGTAATTCCTACTTTGAGGGGGAAAAATGGCTGCATCTGTACTGTAGAGAAGTTAAATTGCAGGTGTGATCTCTGATGTGCCCTGTCTGTGTCTCAGGCAAATTGCAGGTGTGTGTGCTCTCCCATCATATGTTTTGTTGTCCTGCAGAAGGAACTGGAAGCATGTCAGCAGGGAGGAAGATAAAATCATCCCTAATCGATTCCCCTGGATCATCAGTGAACTGATGTGGAAACTCACTTGCCCTAATGCTGGGCTGTAGCCCCTACACTGTGCACCTAAGACCAGGACTAAGAAGTGCACTGTGGAGCATGACTGCCCTAACTTACAGATACAGCCAGTGAAAACTGTGTCATGGCAGTGACTTACCTCAGCTCTTTGCCTTTACTGAACTTGAATTTGTTCCCTTTTTTTTTTTTTCCCCTTCAGTTCAAGCACCCCAGCATGCAGGCATGGTAGCTGATCCTTGCTCAGCAGAAGGGACTGCAGACTACTTGATCTCAGTGCACATGGTCTCAGCTGGTATAGATTGACATAAATGAGGTCCTAGCAATTTACTTCAGCTGAGGATCCCATTTGTCTGCTAGTTTGTTTCATAACCCTCTCTGTAGTCTGGCTAAACAATTTCTTTTTCTTTTCAGCTAAGTGAAAAACTCTAGGCTCAAACTAAAGCCTTGTGGCTCAAATGACTTTTTTCCTGCTAAATTTCTGTTGAAATAATTCCTGTATCTAAGGTCACTCTGAAGATTTGGATATCAACACCTCACAGTAAGTCAATGTCTGTTTTACTTGTTTTATATCGTATTGCACTAAATCTGTTGACATTTAGTCATTCCAAATGCACTTTTTATGCAAGCAGAAGGTGTAAAACATGTAGTTGAGTATCAGAACTTCTTATGTATTTGGGTGTATTTCAGTGAAATAGTATACCTAGAAAAAATGAATATAAGTGATGCTTGGTTGTTTTTTTTCCCTGTTGGGCCATGCAGTGAAAAGCTGTAGTATTCCTTCATGCTATTTCTGTTTTAATTGTGTAACATTCTTAGAATAATTGGAAGCTAATTTTGGTAGCTATAGCAGGAAAAATTTTTTTTTTCCAAATGATAATTTTGCAACATCTATAAGCTTGGGTAAAAAAATTATTCCAACTTGGGAAACTGACATTCATGATTGTGATAGATCTGTTTACCTGAGTTTTCAGGTCCTCTGGTGCTTAAAAATTTCTGTAGCTAATCTGCTTCCCCTAGAATGCTTCAGTCCATGGAGGCTAGAAATCATATGCTTAGAAAAAGCACGTTTAAGTAGTTCAGAAAAAGGGTTAAGAAACAGGTAGCATGCGTAGGAGGCGGGATAAGAAGGAGGATGGGAAGAAAAGAGTAGTGGGAAAAGTTATGATGTCAAAGCTTAGTGCTGTTTCAGTCACTTGTTTTGCTGATTTCAGTTATCAAAGTGCTAATTGAGCTTTCTGTGAAATATTCTCTTATATAAAGCTTTGTTCCTAGTGATGATTTAGCACTTCAGCTAAGTAGTAGCCGGAATTATTGACTACGGTCTTCTATGGGAGGAAAAAGTCTTGGGCTGTGATACTTGGGAAGACAGGAATAAATACATACCACTGTGGAGAAATGGGTGCTTGTAAATAAGGAGAGGGTGTAAATGGAGCTGTTTCATTTTTTTGTAGAGAAGCTGGGGAAAGTTCCAAGAAACATTCTTGGGTTATTTTGAAGATGAAGGGATTAAGAGGATTTTATTAGAACCGTACCAATTTTGGAAAATTTACTTAGCACACAACCTTCAACTATTTATTATGTTTCTCAGGCTGGTAATTTAAATGGAGAATTTCAACAGCGTGTTCACAAGTGTGAGGGAGGCGCTAGTGAAAAATAAGCAGTAGTAAGTGTGTGTGTGTGTGGGGGGTCTCTTCTAATCAGTTGTATGCTGCAGAAAGGAGTGAGCCTTGGTAAAGGGAAAGGAGCTCCCTGCATTTTCTGCGTGGCCTAGGTGCATCATTGGGATGCAAAATGAACGATACATGCTATACCTTCCAGTGTTAGAACAGGTCCATCGCTCTTCAAATCCTCTAAGTCTTGCTATAAACCCATGAAAACCACATCTCTGACTTCTGTGGGGATGATTGCTGCACCAGCTGTACTGTACCCTGATGTACCTCTGAATGAGAGCTCTGCTAGGCAGGTATCAGCCAAGCTGGCATACCAGAGTTTGCTCAGATGGAGGAGGGGGACAGGCATGCAGGTGTAAGTCTTCACTGATTAGAAAGATGAGATCTGCATCATGTGGCAAATACGTGATCCAACTGTAACAAATCAGCTTTACCTGTGACCTACCAGTTGCTTTTCAATTAGTATCTTCTCCAGCTTCTTTGTCACCAGATTGCATGCTGTCAGTCAAAGTGCTATTGAGCCACACACTTCCAAGGAGCTTCCTATTTGAATGTGATTATGTTGAAATAAAAATAAAACTGCTACAAAGACCGTATGTTAACTGGATTAAATTTTTGTGCAGTTCAACCAAAGGCATGTATGTTTGATTTTTTTTTTTTTTTATGAGATTGGTCTGGGTTATGCTATGACACTGTTAGTTATATGTTGCTTTTTACTGCAATTACATCTTTCAGTCAAACTATTTACTTAACGTATTTAATAGAGGTATTTTTTGAGTAGAAAAGGTAAGAACATAATATAAATCTAAGCCCACTGGGAGTGAGGGAGAGGAAAAAATGAAAATTACAGGTTTTAGAGTTCCAGGAGCTAAATCCAAGCCAAAGTCCTTTCAGATCTTTGGCTCTGAGAGTTGTCTTCTGGAGGGATCTCCAGAGCACCATGTCACCACATCTACTCTAGTTAATGTAGAGGTAGCCCTGAAGTCTGTTGGGTTTTGGTACGTGCTCTGAAGAATGCTCCAGTTTCTGAGCTAAGTCCTTTGGATTAGTTTATACCCTTCTTGGAAAGTCTCTTAGTGCTGATGGAAGCAATCCATAGTGCACAAGCGGTCCCACAACTCCTCATCTTAACAACAAAGCATTGTTTAGCATTCGCTTTCGCAGTTGTGTGACATAAGGGATTAAGCCTCACAGTTTTCCAGGCTCTTCTTAGCATTTGCTGCATCCTGCTGTCGTTGCAGCCAGTTAGTAAGGTGTGAACTGCATAACAGAGCATCCCTCGGGGCTGCTGGCACCCTGTAGAGCAAAGGGCTCTGAGGGATTGATGGCCCAGAGCGCAGGATCACTGGTCTCTCTTTAACCCTAGACACTGAAGGCAGGCGTCCTTGCCCTGCATAAATCGGCTCAGCTCTGGCCTTTTTTTTTCCCAGAAAGCTTTCTTTGCAGGGTCTAAGTCCTGGTTGACACCAGCCATCTTCTGAGTAGCTGTCAGCTATAGCAGTGGGAGAATAGAGACTCGGTGGCAAAGGGCAAATCCTTTGCAGTGCCTGGAAGCAGACAGGCTTTTGATGGTTTTGATGTTAAATCGGACAGGAGAAAAATGACAAATGAACTAGAGCAATAAGGACAGCAATTTGCAGGGTGTTTTGAAGAACAGCAGCAACAGGATTTATCTGGAAACAAAAGTGATATGAAAACATTATATTTTACTGTGTTCCAATATAGCCCTCTGACAACAGTTCCACTTTTGTCATGTAAATCCTCTTTTCTTCTTGTATCTCCCCCAATATGTTCAACCTGATAACTAGCTCATGGAAAAAACTTAGGTGGGACTGAAGAAAATAAGTTTGTGCAAATAAAGTTATTTTTTATATTTGGGTTTTACTACCTCTCATAATGGCAACTTCACCGACTCTTTGTGGCTGCAATGTTCAGTGTGCATGTTATTAAAACCTTATTGTTATGCTCACTAAGCTTTAATAGAAAACAGAGCATTTTTAGGATGTGGATAACTCCAAATTCATGAGCAGCCAGAAAAAAACGGGACACTGAAAAAACATCAAGTTTCAGGAAAATTGTAGGTGGCCCTCCATCCTTATTTCATTGCACTGTTTGTTTATTTGATTTTTTGTCTCATTTCCCAATGACAGTTTGTTTGAATTTTTAAATTACACTGGTCCAAGATTATTATTGTTATTAAATTACTGATAAACTCTATCCTATTCCAACAAGTCGTGAAGAATACTTCTCACCTGACAGTCTCAATTATAACTGGTCCTCCAGTAAGAGCTGAGCAAAGTTCTTTCCTTTATTGTGATAAATACCTACTCAGTATTTTCAAATGAAATTAAGGAATGCTATTTAATTTGCTCAACATCTGGTAATGATTTTATTCCCAGTCTTAGTCCCCAAACCACTTCTGCTTTATTTTAAGTATGATTCAAGTTTAACACCTGTTTGTCAGGTGTTGTGGAAGGGATCTTTTCTGATTAACTAAACAATTCATTTTGCTCCTTAGTGCCCAGAGCTGCCCCTTTTGTTTTCCATATACATTTCTTCTTGGATTTGTTCTGCCCACTGAATTTTACCTTTCCTTTTTTGTTAGCTCCAGGATTATTTGTTCTATGCTTACTTTGGGCTTAAACTTCCTTGCCACAGGGCTGGCCAAAAAGGTCAGAGACTGTATGCCTCTGGAAGAGGAGGACATGGATTTCTGCCCCCAGAAAGCTGCAGTCCTTTCATTTATCCCCTTTCCCCAGCCTGAATTTCCTGCAAGCTCAAGCTTTTGGCAGGCGAGGGGGAGAGTACCTGGTTCTTCTAATATTTCTACTAGCTTACCTGCTAGGAAATTAATCTTCTTTCTCCTGTGGTTTAGGGTAGTAGCTATGAAAAATATCTGTAGAACAGAATTTTAGGCTTCTAAATCATTTTGCTTTTGTTTTTCTTCCACGTTGACTTTGCAGGGACTGACTTTTCCTCCATGTTTAAAATTGGCTTTTCTCTTTTCATATCCACTTACCTTACCATGACCAAAATAATTAATCTGATACGTCTGTAATCTTTCACTAGGGCTCCTTTTTATTTTCTTTTATTTTAGGAAAATTGAGACAAATTAGAAAAGACATTTGGGAAATTTTCCTCCTTCAGAAAAATAAGATTAACTCACTGCTTGAACACTTTCCGAACTCTCTTGGCTCATCTTATCTCCAAAATAGCTCAGTATAGATCTTCCAGATGAGTACGTTGACTTAATCTGTTAGCTTTGGCGGCAACTGGTATCATGGAGTAGACTCTCTTCTTGCTGATAATGGTGAAGCAGTTGTGGCTGAAATGACTTTGTTGTTAGAACAGCTTCCACATACGTAAAAGGCTCTGAAAGGCTCATAAGCAAAGCCACGGGTAGTAACAGTAATTTGACTCTCAGTTTTGTGGCACTGTGTAGAAATTCTGGAAGTTCTGCAGAAATGTCAAACAATTTTTTTTTCAGTGTGGTTTTTAATTACTAGCTTTTAATCTAGACTGTGAGCCTTTTATCTTCCGATTTTGAATTTGTGAGTATTACCCTTACCTTACATTTTTTGGATGTGCTGTAAGCTTTTGCGCGCAAAGCAAACAAACAGGCATGGCAATGGAAATGTTGGATGAAGATGAATTTTGTGGCACTGTCACAGCTGTGGAGTGCCAGGGATGCAGCTTGTAAAGCCTGGAGGACAATACTGGCCGACTGAAAGGAGCAGGGTTACGTGAGGGCCAGCAAGAAATGAAACAGTTTTTACTGCTAGAATTTTACCTTTTCTTGCTTTCTTACATTTAAGGTTTTAAAGTGTAACTTCAAAGAGTTCACTTGGTGTTTTCAATATTTAAGTGGTTTGAGAAGGAAAAAAACTCTCAAGTATTCCCTTCTTCTGTCCCCCTTTGTGGCTTCATTACGTTACTGATTTTCAGGCTTCATAAAGTGCAAAAATCCTTGCCCTCCTGACACTTAACACTCTCCAAACTTAAGTGGTCTCAAACCAGTTGTGCTTCAACCTTAACGAAAATTTCATTAAAACAAATTCTTTTGGTGTGGCGTAGACTGGTGCCTTTGACAGCAGCTGGGGTATCTCCTTCAATGGCTGGGCAAAGAATAGGTGCAGAAAAATGCATCGTTACCTCTATTTGCTTGAGAGATGTGTTTGAAGGCAGAGGGCCTATTTTAAGGTTGTTTTGTCTAATGATTCCTATTTCATGAGATTGATTGTTTAATATACTAGTAGAGATTTAAATAAAAATGTTCCCATGCATGAAGGCTGATTTTGGAGGGTGGGTGGAGGATTTTCTACCTGAAATCTGTAGGACCTCTCAGCAGGAGACACTTGCCATTAGGTCAGTAGAGAACAGTTCAGTGTCTTCCCTCACCCCTCCAGGTTCTTGCTTTTCTATCAAGTTGGTTTAAATGGATTTTAATCCTCTGGCTTTTAACTATGTCCTGTAGTATTTTAGTGAATGACAAGTGGAGATTTGTAAGTGAGAAAGAAAAGCTGCCTGTGAAAAATGTCTGGGGAGCGAGCAGAGAAAAGAAATTAGAGCGGAAAAGAGAGCTTGGTAGAGTCATTTGTCTGGACAAAATTAGCAAGTCAGCAATGGGCGATACCATTAGCACTAATAGTGAAATAATTTTAATATGTCTCCCTAGTTTGCTAGAAGTAGCATAGTAAATGCTGGAATTATAAAAGCCACAGTTAGGATTAACAAGCATATGCAGTTTGCACTTTCAAGAAAATAAAGACACTAAATATTTACTTGCATTTAAATTGCTTATCTTTTCAGTCTGTCATGGCTGTTAACAATACCTCAAGGACCCATTAGCAGTGGCAGCCATCCTTTTAAATTTTGGGTTGGTTTCCCATAGCTGTCAAAGCATTTGATATTTAGAAGACTGGTATTATTTCTGCTCTTTTATTCAGCGGTGGGGAAGCGAGAGAGGTGATTGGGATTTTGTTGTGTCCATCTCCCACAGCTTTGTCTCGTGGGCAGAGATATATATATTGTATTGTCCTCTGTGTTTGCAAATACTGAGCTTGCAGTTGGCACTGTGGTTTTACCTGGAGAAAAATGTTTGTGTGTTTTACGCGTGTATATTAGGAATTTTCAAGAAGGGCTCAAGTTGGGCTGTTACCATTAAACTTGTGACTAAAAAAAAAATAATCAAGCAAGCTGGGACACAGAAGTCATATCTGCAAAGTGTCAATGAGAGCAAACGCTCAAATACAGTAATTGTAACAGCAAGGTTTTTTGATTATGGCTTATGAAATAGTGATAGGTTGGACTAATTTGTTGCCAATAGTGGATGGACATCTGTGTTAGAACCAATTTCTGGGCTGCAGAAATGTTTTGTCTCTGAAGCTGCTGGTACTGACTATGCTGGAGATGCTTGGTCTTGCCAGTAGGTTTTAATAGCTGCAGCAATTTATGCACTTGTGTAGTTTCTGGTCAACTAAATGGCAGAACATGGTGGCTTCCTGGGGGTCAGCTTGTTGCAGTGTGTGCATGGCCCTTTACCAAAGGGGCTGATGGAAGCGGAGTCTCCTTGGGAGCACAGGCACCGCAAGGGGACACGCAGCTGGGCAATACCCTGTTTGTGTCACGACTGCTTCACCCTTCAGACAGGAACTATAGCAAACCACCGTTTCTCCTGTGAATTGCATTACGGTTGCAATTTGTGGGATTTTAAATAGATTTAGCTCAGCTGATTATTCTTAAATGTTTGGACTTTTTACTAGATAAGTGATGCATTTGAATACTTGTGGTATTAATTCAGGACTTCAGATAAACTAAGCTTCTTCAGAGGTAGTTCTACAAATTCTGGATGGGCATCTTTTCATAAGGGCGCTGACTTGAACATGACACAGCTTTGTGTGTTCAACCTCAGAATGAAAGTGTTCTTTTCCAAGTGCTTACTGTGGGCACAGATAGTAGTACAACAGCAAATATGGCTGGCCACAAGCAATTTTCTTCATAAACATCTATCTGCATTTTAAATAATGGCATATGTATTTGAGTATTTTACTGCTGCTGGTGCTGAAGAGGGATTTGAAGTTACATTGTTTTAATTTCATCCTGTAAATGCACTGATGGTGGAACAGCATTAGGACAAGGTTGTTTTGGGCAAGGGTTTTTTCAGGCAGTGATGGGCAAGACAAGCACTGGAAATAGTTCAATTGTATTTATGTGAAAGATGCCAGTCCAGCACAGAGGCGATGCATTTATGGTGGGATACGAGTAAAATAATGTTGTGTTTTGCTGCCCACATACCTGCATGAGCCGTGGGTACAAGGAGGACACTGACCGCCTACAGCCTGAGCGCTGCAGAGGTACCCGCAGGCCGGCCGCGCGGCCGCTCCCAGGCCTTTTGTCAGATAGGAAGAATTAATGAGACTGGGGAAATTCTCGAGTTTCTTGCTACTTAAATAGCATTTAATTCCAGACTTCTGGAAACTAAGTTCACCTGAACAACTTTGCTTATTTTTTCATTATGAATAGTGCCATTGCTTCAGGGAAGCTGTTTAAAGGTCAAACGTAGTTTACAGCATCATTATTCACCTCATGTTCATCCTTTGGGAAGTGCATTCAGACACCTGATTGTTGCAAAAATATTTTTGCAGAGCAAAAGCTCTTTTTACACATGCTAGAAACGTTATTCTTGAATTCAAGTGAAATACATTATTTTACTAAGGCTGCAGAGAAATGTATGAAAAACAGATAAGATTAGTACCGTTTGTGCACTTTGGTTTAATAAAGCCCATTTTCCTTCTGGAGGTACCTTTCTTGGCCTCCCACCCTTTTCCTCAAACAAAAGTCTTTAGCTACACATAGCTTACCAGCTTAAGTACACTTTAAAAATGGTAATTTAAAAGCCCTGTATAGCCAAAATAGCTCTGTTCCGGAACGACTCACAGCATGGTCTTTAAAACAGAACACCCAGCTACTAAGCTGTTCTGTGTCACCTCAGAACATCTGCTGGAAAACAAGGCTATAATAGACACATTGTTCTCAGATGCCCTTTTTTCTTTTTTGTTAAGTCTCATTAAATAGCCAGTATTTCATTTCAGTAGAATAGGGGCCTTTTCTCTTGCAGTAGGAAAAACTTTCCTCCTACAAGTATAATTCTGTGTGCGTGCATGCCCGTACTTTTTTACATCTTTTCTTTTAAGAGACTCCAATTAAGAGCTAATCTAACTCAAATGGTGGCTGTTTATCCGTCTTAGCCATTTCTTTCCTACCGTGCATCGGGCTCCCTACTTCCTTCCGATACATCAACGCTCCCGCCTCAGTCCCTGAAAAAGGTCGGCGTTCACACGCGTGGCTGCGGTGCGTTTTCCCTTTGCTCTTTGTAGTGTCACTCTAAATGTCTGCTCCTCTCTAGGTTCTGTTCTTCATCCACAGCCCTCAAAGCAAGTACCATGTATTTCTCCTACAAACATACCCTTGCTTACTCTGTGGCATTGGCTTCCATCCACAAATCCCCTTCCCTCTCTCCTTAAAATTAGCATGTGAAATAAGATGAAGCATGCCTATTCTACAAGAAAGCTTTGTAGTTGCTTTTAGGTCTACAGGTCTAGATATTTAGAAGATAAAAATAGAAACTAAAGGTAGGCTTGATATTCGGAGAGCTCGTAACCCCAGAGGACCCTTTGGAGGTAGTCAGCGGAGAAGGAATCTCCCGAGGCCTTTCTTTTTATTCATCCTTTGATCAAGAGCGTTTGCCTCTGAAATGGCAAAGTTTAAAGACTATCTACAAAAGCGTCTGCTATGAGCCAGCCCCTGAGAAATGACTTTATCTGTAGGCAAACTGGAAATAACATTTCCGCTGCCAGATGAACTTTCAGACGGTTAAATTCTGATCACAGTGGGGAAAGGAAAAAGGAACACTGAGTTATGAAAAACACTTTTATAAAAATAAAATAAATCTATTTTGAGTTAATTGCATTCCATTTTAAGTATGGCTCATAATACCCACCTACCAGTCAGGTTTAATGTAAATAGCAAGTAAAATAACTTGGCATCATTTCATTAGTAATAATTTTATTTTAATTCACATCATCATGTCAACTCTTTTCCCATTTCAAAACAACTGACCCACTGACTTCTTAAATTTAGATGTGTTCAGACCTTTCAGGTATCAAATACAATAAAAGTACTTGCATAAGGAAGGCAACACCTCCCTCTAATTATACCTGTGATATGGAAAATGTTAAGATTCCTAAAACCAAGTTTTGTATTTAATCATGAAATTTGCTTACGTATGTGGAAATATATATTGCATGCCTGCCATCATAGTACATAAAGTACTGATGTTTCTGATGAGTTTGGATGAATTTGGGGATGAACAAAAGAACACAGAAATCAGTGTAAGGTACTTGCAGGTGGATATTCCTTGACTGTTGGTGTTTCATTATTTTTCAAGGATGTGATTCACATAGAGTTGTGTATACTTGTAGGAGCACCAGTCTCTCTGAAAGACTTGGGCGCCTGATCGTATGCGTCGCAAGGCAGCCCGTTGGCATAAACTGATGTTTTCTTGTGCTTCCTGTCAAAACAACTGTAGTGGTATTTGTAGCAAAAGATGATTTTCATTTATAGCCAACTTTCATCTGATAGGTGGACCTGGTTAAGTTTTTGTTTCCTTTCCAATCCAGGCTTTCCAATAAAAGAACACCAGGATCAACCTAATGTTTTTAATCTCCACCTTTTTTAATCCGGTGATTTGTTGCCAAACCACTCAATCTTTTATATACCCGCAAAGTTTTATGCAGTGGAACTGTAGCTGTGGCACCAAACAACGTGCAAGATGTCAGAGCCCCCTGTAGTCATTTGAACTGTGTTTTCTTTGTGCCCATAGATTCTGTTGACGACAGATCTGCAAATATTCTTTGGGTAGGCAGGATTCATTTTTCTTGGTATTCAGTACCATGCCTAAATATGTGAATTCATTCACTAGTTCCTTGGTAGCTGATCCTTCTAGTGAAGAGTGCCAGTGTGGCCCCAGTCTCATCCTTGGCTCAGTGGGATGTGATTTTTGGATGCTGGAGTCTCCCTCTCGGCTCTGTTTGGTGATGTTGCTACCAACCATACATAAACCTCCAGTGGCCATGGCTCAGTGCCCTGCTCTTCTCCTGGCCATCCTCCCATGGAGGAGAGGAGGAAAGCAGAGAGATGGCCCCTATCCTTGGACCATCCCTTGGGATGGGGCTCACTGTTATTGACGGGTCCTTTTGCTGACCCATAGCATTACTTTCTGTCCTTGCCTTTCATTTTAGAGGAGAATCTCCCTCTTGGTCTTGTGCCGGAGTCCTCTTATGATCTCTCCCCCTTCTCACACTGCTGCCTGAGGGATCTCTACACCCTGATGCCTTGGGAAGGGCCTGATTCTCTGTTTTGCCTTTGTCAGACAGGCTGAAACCCCTTCCACTACCAGTCCTTGCCTGTGGTCACACTGAACGACGAGCGTTTAATATTTGACTGTTCCAGAGCTTTCTGTAAACTAAATAAGTTAACCCCTGCCAGCCCCGTGAACCCTTACTCCTGCTTGCATCATCCTTCTGATCTGGGCCTTCAGCTGGAAGAAGGAAGGTGGCTCATCTGGACCTGCTTCTTTCATAGTCCCTCCTGGCCCTTACTGGTGCCAGCCAAACTTCCTCTCCAGGCAGCAACGCTCTCTGGGCTATCTGGCTTAGGCCACGGCACTGGGCCTTGCTGAATATTGCTCCTCAAGCTTCGGATGCGCTGGAGTTTGAGCAGCAGTGGAGTCCTTGTCATAGACGTGCTGCAGAGGCTTGCAGCTCGGGCAGTTGTGAGGTCGCGAACACACTGAAAATAGTTCTCCAATGAGCAAGGGAAATTAAGATGATAATCAAGGTGCATCTGCAAATTGCAGTCAGCCCTTGCCTTCCCTCTCCAGTTTTACCTCCATCGTAAGGAGGGAAAAAAACCCCAAGCCAACAAACCTGTTTGAGAAGTTGGACTTGGATGCAGTGTCTGCTTGCTTACAGGCTTCTTTAGGATGCAGCTGCAGAAGTGGAAATCTTCTTACATTTAGGAACACTAGGCATGATCAGAAAATAGGAGGGGTAAATGTTGGGCAACCAGTAAAAACAGTTGAACAAAATGGAATTCCTTTAATGTAATAATTTTAAGT
>NW_009260791.1:7993889-7997735 GCF_000687185.1 Egretta garzetta
AGGAAGACTAGAGTAACATTGCCTTTTAGTGAACGCCCTTTGAAGTAATCTAGGTTTTCCTATTGTCATTGTGAAAATATATGAGCAGCATCAAAATGTGACATTAACTAAACGATAGAGACATTGGTCCTTGATTTCTTACTGTGAAAAGGTCCAAAGACTGCAGTCCAGGTTTCATCCTTTCTGGAACTCAGTCAGCCGGAGTTGCATTTATTTTCTTAGCACTGTTTTCATTCCCGAATTGAGTGTTTATTAGAAATAGGTAACAGAAAGCAAGGTCATCTTGTGTCAAAAGATTCTTCTAAATCTGATGTGTTTTTGCTTCAGGAACTTTAGATGTACAAATATTTCTGTGGGTTTGGGAGGGGAACTAGCTGTTTCCTTTGAGGTATCAATACGAGCATTTTGGGGCTAAAACCTTGTCTCTGCTGGGACACTGGAACGGGTTTTTAAGGCCCTTATGTAATTTAGGGCTCACGCCAGTGTTGATGAATGGACTTTAAAAACTGTCAGGCTTTGTAGAAAGCCTGGCTTGGCTACTGGTGAGCTTGGCACTTGAAGCCCAGATCCTGACCAGATAGAGACTGCACATAGGGAGGCCAGGCCAGGAGAACAGTGGAAAAAATTACTAATGACACCTAAAGGAGGAAAAAGAATTTGGAAAACATCATGGATTTGGTGTTCATGGTTCGACTGCCACAATTATAAGACTACATCAGTTTTCATCAGGTTTTCACTGACTGTTTGACTAAGTTGGATCCTATCCTAAAGTATAGGGGTTGTGCTTTTGATCATTGGTATTGCAGTGAATTGAGGGGGAGAGGTAAGGAAAAAAAGACAGAAACTTAATTCTAGCTAATAAGCGAGAGATTTTATAATTTAAAAAAAAAAAAAAAGAACTTGCTCTGCAGAAGGGTGACCTCTTTTTGGTTCACCTGTTTTCATGTTGGGCCCTGAGGCTGCAGAAATTCAACTTTTCCAGCGAGGAGTGAGTGTGGCTGAAGGCGTGAGCACTCGCTCTTCTCCCTGGGAGCCCTGGGCTGATAATAACACTGCCCTATGTAAGGCAAGATTAAGGGACCAGGTTCCGCCCCAGGGAGAAATGTGGTCTGCAGAACCATCAGAAAGCTGGCGCTGTGGCTAGCGAAGACTTGTACAATTTCCCAATAAGGGTTGCAGAGCAATCCCTTGGCATACAGCGAGCGTCTACAAAGCAAGTGTGTTTGTTGTCTTTGACGTTTGCTCCTAGAGGATTTCCAGTCGTTTGTTTGTTTGTTTGGTTTTCCTCCCTCTTCTTGTTCAAGCTACCACCTACCCTTCCTAAGATAAAGGTGACTTCCAGAGTGATGGAAGTACAAAACCTGCAGAAGGTAGGTTTATATAGTTACCTTTCCTGTGCAGTTGTGCTTGTCTTCATGTAGTTTCCTTTCAAAGAACTCATCAGAGCGTGGTTACAGTGAGGGAGGGCTGGCTAGCCAAAGCTTTTTTCACTGGGAAGAAGAAGAATGTCCTCAGTACTGCAGCTGGACAGACTACGACGTTTAGGAGTAGGTAACCCTGTGCGTTACCAATTCAAACTACATCTGAATGAGCAGGGCCCGTGGCTGACTAACGATTTATGGGAAAGGGATTGATGTTCCAGTTCAAGGGTGAATTCACAGCCCAGCTGGAGCTCAGTAGTTTAGCTGTCAGCAGTCCCAGGAAAATGAAGAAAAAGAGATCCTCCTAGAGGACTGGAACATACTGGTAATGGAATCTCAAGAAAATATTGTACCAGTAGTGTTTCCCTTCACTCACACATAAAAAGAGAGGGTTTATTTCAGTGCTAGCAAAATCTGCAATACAACAATAAGCTTTGCTAGTATAGAAGCTCTACATAAAAAATCGTGTGCTTGCCTGTGAAACGCTTCGTGTCATCGTCTGTCACCCTTGGCTGATCTCTCTCCCTTGTACGGTTTTGTGACCTGATCTGATCGTCTTTCTTTGTTGTGGACACATAAGAGAAAACACCAACGCATAAAAAAAAAAAAAATGAACAAACCAAGTAGGAAGACACCAACCATATGGAATTTATAGATGGAAGACGATGTTGCCCTTATTCGGTTTATTTCATATGGGGCAGATTTGTGGTCTAGAAAAAGGGTATAAACGTAGTTATTTGCATTTGAAACTGATAAAAACTGTATGTCTCGATTTATGGTTTAAAGGTCCTGTGAAAGGAGTATGCCAGATTGCATGCTTAGGTTTTATCTTTAAATCAATTTAATGCTATGCTTGCATTGTAATAAATGTTTCAGAGCAGAGCTCCTGATGTTGTTTGTGGATAAGGTGCCAAATTTGGCACCTTATACAAGGAGCTGCAGTTATTCTCCTTGTTGGGGATGTGGTAAGAAGCAAGAAAGTTTTCCCATTGTAGCTGAATGTACAAATGGTCCTAGCTCATCTCAGGCAGTAAATTAAACAGCTCGGTTAAGTCCACCACAAAAAAATTGTCTGAGCTGATCTGTGTAATTTTACTCCTCAAAAGGAAGTAGGAGTAATCCCAGTATTTGTTAAAACTAAATCTTCAGTATCGTTTCAAAACTTTTGAAGGTCTATATGTAGAGGGAAGATACTATAAATTTGTGTGTGTGGTGGTGGTGGTGGTGGTTTTAGCTATAGGAAACACTATGGAGAATTGTATTCACGTCTGGTCATGCTACTAAATCCAGAACAAAACCTCCCAGGAAATACGGAAAGAATCCGCACCACTTCTTTTTAAGGGCAGCTACAGACCTCTCTGGCACTTCATTGTCATCCAGGGTAATTTTCATCTATTTATTTTCATGATACATACATAATAAAAGAATTTGGGGCAGTAGATAATAGTTACATTGCAAGTCCATGCTGAGGTGCTAAAAAGTCTTTTTTTTTTTTTTTTTTTTTTTTTTAAGAATTATGCACATGATCTACCCCACACGCTTGAGATGGGAAGACTGAAGCAGGACTCGGGATCGATCGCCCTGAGGCTTTTGGGGATGTGTCTGGTTTCACAGGATCAAGATCACTCCGCCACTGCCAAACCAAGAAAGCCAACCTATGCAGTTACAAGATGGAGCTGAGGTAAGTTTAATATAGTATTTTAAAAATGTAAAATTTGGTCCTGCTTTGTTTTCAGAAGGGGAAAGACACTGGCAGATAAAGGGAAAACTACAAAGGTTATAATTAGGTTCAAATTCTTGTGGCAGTTGAACTCCCCAAGGATTTATAAATTTAGAAAAAAAAAAAAAATAGATATGCAGATTTTTGGGCACCTTTGAAGGAGGGCATGCACGTCTCACTGACATATGTCCACATTAAGGAGCAGAATATATGACTGTTACTGAAAATGACTGAGATTTCTACATAGAGTAGGGTCTCTAAACCATTTCCAAACAAAACAGAAGTGGGCCAGATCATCTACCGAGTCACTGCAAGAAAATTATTAACATTTTTCTCTGAAGTTACGGAGAAATTGTTGCCACTGTGGCTTGACTTTCTATGAGCCAGAGCTGTCTGTCAGCAATGAGTAACAGCTTGTGCATCATCCAAGCGAAGAGAGCGAGTAGGTCTCTCGCTGCTTGTCAGTAAAGGAGGGACAGGAGGTTGTTTTGGCCTAACAGTTTTTCCTTCAGAGCTGAAGAACCTAGTTGTGATAGTTTTGAGATGAGTTCCTATAGAAACCTTTTGCTCTTAGGATTGCTCCAGTCAATGCACTGGACTAACCATTAAGCAATTCCGTTTTGGACTGTAGCACTGAAGCGAAAAGGTAAGCGCTGTGCTTTTTTCAACTCCAGTCATGGAGCTTCAGTATGCAGAGCAGTGCTG
>NW_009260791.1:7997802-8040831 GCF_000687185.1 Egretta garzetta
TATTTTACATTCCTTTGAGACTGATGTCAACACCATCAATCTTAGCAAAATTTTCTTCTAATGTAGGAAAGAAATAATGATTTGTAGCAGACAGTGTTGTACTAGTAAGGGCGTTTATATCAAGCGGTGGTCTCCAGGGGTTTCTTTTTCTCATTCTGATTGTTTCCTTTTTTTATTCTTATTTTTCTTTTTTAAAGTGTCTAACTCTGAAAAACAAAGGCACTAAATTAATCATTAATTCACAAAACAGCCACCTAAATAGTCTTAAAACCTTCAAAAAACAAGAAGGCAAGCAAAGCGTTATTGTTTCAAACTGTGAATTAATTCTTAAGTGACAAGGATTTGCATCCATTTGTAAGATTTGTCAATAATTCCTGAAAGATGGATGTGTCAATTTTCCACGGCTGAAGACCTGACAGCTTATTTTCTTCTTGAGAACAAGTACAGCACTTGAAGCTCTGCCTTCTGCTGCTTTTACTTACCTAAATGGGAAGTAGAGCCCAGTGAAGAAGTGCCGGTCCCGAGACAGGGAAGCTGGAGGCCGGTACTGCCATCAGCCCTGCCTGAGCTAGAAAAGTTCCAAAATTCCCTGGTCTGCCATGCAGCCACCTAAAATATTTATTAGCAGTGGGAACACTGCTGGTCTATTTGCCTTAAGACTCCCTGAGCCAGGCATATCCCCTCCTTGAAGCACAGGCCTTTGAGCATGTGAAGGGCACAGTGGCTGGCTAGAAATTGAGTAAGTAAGCTTGCCAAAAAGCTATCTTACTCTTAACAGTGTTTGCCTCTAAATTAACCATGGAGACTTCTTGTACAACCTTCTACAAGGGGGATTCAGGGGAAAGGGCCAGGTAACAAAAATCAGCATGCTGTAACTCAGGTTGTGTCAGAAGGGAAGAAGGACGATGAGCACGCCATTAAGGAGACAGAGCAGTGCATCTGAGCTTTTCATGGTAATGGAGAGCTTTAGGACTACTACTACAATAAAACCAGAGAACTAGTTTAGAGAGGAAAGAATGTTTGATGTACTAAAATTGTATTTATTATTTTTTGTAAAAAAAACCCAATAAATTGACCAGTGCATGCTCACACAACAGATCTGGAAATCCAGCTAGGCACAAATGAAACCCATCTCCAGTGGCTGCCACTTAAGTTTCTGAACACAGCCACTGAAGTAATTTCTGCTCTCTTTACATAGTTTCCTGAAATGGCAAATTCTGAGAGCTGTGATTTAGGAGTGCTCCTGGTTTAAATGAGCAGGGTCCATTGGATGGCTGACATCCACAGGCTGCCACAAGAGCTGGACAAAACGTCAGCAGCAGAAGTTGGTTGTCAGCTGCGAGGTTAAAACTCTTTGTGTAGGAAGCACAGTTTTCTTGGGGCTGGATTACTTCAAGCTCCTGGAATGAACTCCCACAGGAGGCAATAAACACCTTAAATGTCATTTTCTTTTCCAAACGCACTTTGACCTTGTTTTTACTAACAAATACAGTATAGGTGGGGAATTAGAATAACTCACTGCATTTGACACCGTGAGTCCTTGCTGACTGAAGTATGGGAGAGTGCTCACATGTAACAACTGTAATTAACACCACAGTAAATATATTTATGACTTGGCAAAGTTAGAAGTTTATAGCAGTAGTGTGAAGTAGCTTACAACACTCTGCTGAGATAATTAAATAACATTATTACTTTTTGATAATGTGGTCTAGATTATGCAGCTTTTTATTGTGATACTTTTAAGGAATAGATCAACTGCATTTCTTGTATAGATGTTTTAAAAAAATAAAAAAACTAGCTGGGGAAGAATTAGTGCCTTTAGAGCAAAGTTAATGTTCAACACCAAAGAACAGCGCAAAAAAACACTGCTGAAAAATTTACAGTAAGACAGCGATTTTTTATGACCTCACGGTTTATTAACAAAACCCCAACAAGTGTTTTCTTTTCACTTTTTTAGTATGTTGGGCCTCATTTTGAAAACATATTGCTTCACCAGTAGCGGTGCTGTTTCCAGAGGGGACATTTCTAGAGGCAGAGACCCACATCTATATAGAAATTCTGTTACCTTCTCTCAATTCCCGTACTCACTATCCAGAGCTGTCATTACTGGCAAAACTTCAGATTCTTTAGACTACTAAACCACCCCTACCTAATGCAATTGTTAAACCCTGTATTTTAAATGTGTGCTTATAACTTATAACAGTTAAAAGCTGTTCTGTGAGGATGACTTGGTTCCTTCCCAAGCGTAAAAGTCAAAGCAGTTAGTTACACTATAAACTGCAGAAGAAAATTATAAAAGATTTCACAGTTTTACAGTTTGAAACTGTGACTGCGCAGGCAAGTGATTTTTCTCTTAATCTTAAGAGAGGAGCTAAATTACTGTATGAGAAACTTGTACTGAAGGTATCTTCAAGTACGTCTTTGGAACATCAAGCAAAGACTGCACAAATCTAAGTACAAGTACAATTACTTTGGTAAAATAAAAGGGCAAGAGCTAGAAGTAGAGTAGTTCTCTTGTACTAAGGCTGTTTGTCTACGGTCCTAAAAGGCAGTTTTGTCCTTTTCAATTTTGTTAAATAAAGATAGTCTGGCTTTCAAGAAGAACACGTCTCCTAAAGACAGACTTGACCTTTTCTTCAAGCTATTGCTTTGTTTACTGTAACAGAAACTATGCAAGAACTTCAAAACGCTATGCTTTTCAGCCAGCTCTGTCATATGCCATAGCTAATACTGCATTGAGAGTGTAATAATGTGAAACTGACCCCCACCAAAAATATAGCAGGTTTTAAGGTTTATTTCTGAAATGTTGATATATACCGTATTAATTACAGATCTTTTTTAAAAAGTTATCGTATTAATGAAATGGGTTTAAGTTTTAATATAATGACAAAATTATAGATATGAAGATATCTGAACGTTGTAACAATTCTCTGTTGTCATGTTGCCATCCAGGTAACGGTGTTTCAGTCTTATTTCTGGCCAAGCTGGGACAGCTAAACGTGGAGAGACAGAAAACCATCAGGTTGCTAATCTTATTCTTTCAGTCAAACTAATACCCAGTTCGTCCAGTAAATATTTCTGTCCTGTAAGCTTTGTTGCTTATAACCAAAAGCATGCTGGTAATAGAGTATCTCCCTTACAGGAGAGGATCTGAGCTTCAAATCTTAAGATCTGAATAAATCTCAGAGGTAAAGGTGCAGTGCATGCAGTCAAGTCAACAGAAAAGTTACTTAAGCTGACTGAAGAGTTACAAGCTGGTAAGTACTGTTTGTCTCCTTCAAGTGCAACAAAAATTAATTTAGTTCTTTAAAATGTAGTTTTGAATAACGATTTATTCTCATTTTAGTAGGAAGTAAAACCATAGGTGGTGACAGCTCCTGAAGGGCTGCTCTTTGCTGACCACTGTGAATAATTTTTATTTTGCATTTGCACTGGAATGAGCCACAGAGAAGTAATGGTGATGATAAAAGACTTATTTTAATATAGGTATGGACAACATCTAGCTCCCACTAGGCCAGTATTTATAAATAGCAAAATTTAGGACAAAGGTTTAAAGGTCACAGTTGAGTAGTAGTTTTTAACGTGTAAAGTTGCTAGAATAGCCTGGAGAGCCGTGCTATTTGTGAAAGGCTCAGAACAGAGTCATTTTTTTTCCCCGTAGGATTTAGGTTAAGGGAATTATTATGAACTTGTTCACCTGCATTACCTGTGAACTCACATTGACAATACAGGCCTTCAAAAGTTAATTAAAAATGATGACTCCAAACCCCCATTTCAATCAAGTGAAAATAGATAACAAGAACATGTATTAATCTTTCAGAAATTAGTTTGTTTTTTGTAAAACTCACAGAGATGTTAAGGTAAATTAAGTCAACACACAGTTACAGAAGTAATAAATATTACAGAGGTTATCAAAGGTACGTACCTGTTTTATAAACTGTGTAGCATTAAATAGTTCACTGCAGCCATACAGGACATGTTTGCCTTGCTTACCCTAAAAAAAGAAAAGAAAGGAAGAAATCGAGTGTTTAACTGAGTAGCAAAAGTGGCTTAAACTAATTGTGTACCAAAAAAAGAAAAATCTTGATGATGTTGAAGTCTTACACTTTTGGCTGGAAAAAGAATATTGTTTAACCAGAGGAAAAAACCCCTGTAATTAAATGGAAGTGGAAAATGAGACAGCAGAGGCAGAAAGAAAGTGGGGAAAAAAAGGGGCATTTTACGCATTTAACCCTCAGTAGGATGCTAAGTTCTCTGATGTATCTATGGACGGCTTAGCCAAGTTAACAATCTTACCTGAACAAAGCCTACCCCCTAAAATAACTGGGCACTGTGCTAAAAATAACAGCAACATCTTTACTGTTTCTGTTGTGTTAAGAGCCTGAAAACTTCAGTCTGTAATTCGTTCCCATATTATTATGATGTTAAAAACATTTTTTGTAAATGGATTGTGAACCAAAAGGTCATGTTGATTTCAATCAGCTGCAAAATAAACCTCGTTTGCAGTTTTAACTGTGTTCGTTTGATAGTAAGGCCACCGAAGTGCCATGTTAGCATTTTGGAAGTGAGAAGTAGTTTAAGTAATACATAGTTTCAGACTGAGTTTACTTCCACCATTGGGCTAATAGTCCCATGGTTCCTCAAAGTTCAAGCATAGGCTTGAGAAATCTGTTCCACTGTTAAATTATTTTGCATTTTTCCATATCAGTTAGGTAAAACTTAATTATTAAAAAGCAAAATAGGAACATAAGCCTTGACAAAATTATTTTATTTCATATATATTACCAGTTGTGCGGTTTCTGCAGAAAGTAACAGAAGTGGATTCCAACAGTCCTTAGCTGGTGGTCACATGCTAACTAGGGAGATGGTAACCCTCGTTCAAGCCCTCATCTTTATTAATTTTGAGTGGTTTGTGGCAATAACCTATTCTTATCACTGAGCAGGACCTTGAGCTTGCATCTTCCCATGTTTCAGGCCAGTTTTTTTTAATCTTGATGCCCAAACAGGTCTGGTTTTGCTCGAAACTGGTATTTTGACAGATTCCACTCTGAGTACTTTGACTAGATAGCATTTGTTTCTGCCTAGTACCAAAAAAAAAATTTAAACTATACAAATAATTGTGACACAGGACTGTTGCATTTCAGGCAGCTCTCAAACATATAAATGTACTCTTGCCATCTGTCACATATTCTTCTTGAAGTGTAATTTTTAAAATGTGTATGCTTTTATTTAAAGTTAATTACTTAGTCCGTTCAAAGAAAGAGCTATATAGTCAAATAATTATTGGAGCCAAGTCGAAACTGCTTAACATCTAAGAAAAAGTAACCTCAGTACTCTTCAAAGTCCAGTATTTTCTAATGACTGAAAAACTATGCTGGATTTAAATTTCTTGTGATAAATGATAACATCTACCAAAGGTAGATTGGAACAGATTATCAAGCAGTACCTTTCTAACCATCTGCAAAAGGAAATTAAGACATGCTAAATTCAAACCAGTATGCTAGCCGCCTCCTGGACTGTCCCTAGGGTGTGCAATTTTGATGACACGTTTTCAGCATGTTGACCTGAACTTGGCCAAGGTATTTATTTTAAGGCATAATCTGCCTTACTGACATTATAAATATTTGCTTTTTGATGATGTGAGATAGTCCATCCTAGCACAGAACTGCAAATAATTGGATTTGAGGGTTCCTCTTAATTCTACAAAAACCCCAGAATATCAAGCTGAATGAACATTGCTTCCTGTTTTAGAAAGTTTTAAAATACTTTCTCTGTGCTTTCAGAGGCAAACTGGCAAAACAGATAGTGCTTAGAAAAATAAAGCAGTGAATAAAATCTTTGTGGTATCTGCTTGCAAGAACAGAACTGTTGATTTTTCTCCTTTTTTTTTTTTTATTCTGGAAGAAGTCTGATTGAATATTAGAATAATTAATAAGCTACATCTGTTGAAACAACCGATGCTGGAAGTGTACCACATGGAGACACAAATTTTGTTGGATAAGCCTGTAAGAGTCACCTGGGAGAGGCAGACAAATCTCTGGGGGGTTGGAGGTGGAATTAAGGCTTTCATTAACCTTTCCTGTTTTTTCCAAGAGCAAAGAGCTAAGTGGAATAAAGGCAAGGGAGTCTTCCCCCTTGGGAGGTCATCTCCCACTGACCAAGTAGGTGGTCTGATCGGAGAAACATACAGCACCCTTCAACTATGACAACTGAGGATGAACAAACATCTGTCCACGGGTTCCAGAAGAAGAAAAACTATGCCCAACTTCTGACTCTCTGTAAGATCTAAAATGACCATTCCTGTAGTTTTCAGTTTCATCTGTCCTCTCCACCTACCAAATGACCTCCTGTTTGCCCTCTTATTCCTCAGAAACATCAGCTTCCTGCCACTTTGTATACAGTGCCAAGTGTTTAACTTGTCATCATACAGATGCTCTGTATATACACATATATACATTTATGCATACACAGCAAACCTCAGCTCTGTCAGTATGCAGCTACATACCAGAGAAGTTTAGTAGCCTCTAGGGGAGTCAGAGTTTTATTTCAGGAGGAAGTAATGAATATACATCACAAATAGACATGTTGCTGGGCATCTTTTGAATTGATATGGTGCCTGAAATGACTTTGGGTAAACTAAGGAGCAAGCTGAAAGTTTGACAATGCACTCTGCTACAGGCAGATGCCCCACTCAATGCTGTGATTAGTTATCGAGAATAGTGGTAAGTGCTAAGGTGAGCCTAAATAGTTTCTTTAACTTACATTCCTCTTCCTCTTCTTTCACCTATTCAGATCAGCTCTGTTCCAAAATGGCTGCCTGTTGGAGGGGGAAAATAACCCAGCATACACGTTCTGACTTTATGTTTTTCAGGATCTACCTGGACATCTCCCTTGACACCTCTTATGATAACTACACAGAACCAAATGATGCAGCGTATCAAGAATGAGCTTCTATTAACTCATCGGTGAAAACTTCTAAAAGGCGGGTAAATAATATATGTTGATGCCAGTCTGATCTTTGCTTTGATAGATAGCACAGCATTTGCATTACATTGGCTTCTGAAACAACAGACATTACGCTCAGGTAAGACTGTTGTAAAATAAGATACTGTTACCTGTAGGCCTTGTTTTGAACTGACTTCATATTGCGAAGCTGCACACGAAAAAGCGCTGCAGTATCTCTTTTGCGGGACCGATGAAAACTAAAGAATTCTGAGCAGTTCCTTACTTTCAAGGCTATGAGACAGTACAGCTGCTTTATTTAACAACAAACAAAAACTAGTAACAGGACTCAAAAATGGTATGAACAGCCAAACTGACAGCATTTGATGTATCAAATACAGAAGACAGGTTAAGTCAGTTAGCTATACCTGCTGACAGTTTTCAACCACGTTGGTGTATATGAAGACAAAATAAAGCAGAATGTAGTTTATTTACTCAATTCAAAAGTACAACATGAGCAAAAATACCAGAGACAGTAACTCTCTGTTGGTCCAAATTAATAATCCACATTTTTACTGATTTCTTACACACTTTTTTCCCTCAGACTCTGTATATAATAAGGATGTTAAGGCTAATTTCATAGACTTAATCTTCTACATAATAAATGTTACAGCAAACCTGCTAAAACTGGTTTCTATCAGTAAGTTATAGACTGCAACCGACAGAATTGCACATACCTTTATGTAGTCAATAAGATTTTGATATTCAATATAGTTGCCACCTCCAACTACAAACACTATCGCCTAAAAGGTAACACACACATAATCAGAGTATGCATTCAAATTCTTAACACTTCAGTAGTAAAACATATATCAAATCATTAAACCTACAGCAAAAATCTTCCTAATCACACTGCAGTCTCATAAGAACTGGATACAGAACCACTAGCTTCCTACCTGAAGGAAGATTAATAGAAGAGTTCTAGCAGGATGCTTCTTCTCCTAAGAAATATTTGAAACTTATGCAGTTTCAACACATTACTTTTTTTGTGTGGAGATGTCTCCTGTGTCCATGGATGCTTAAGAATTAATTTGGGACACAAATAAAATAGTTCTGTTGTAAAGGAATACATCATTTCATTATTTTCCCCCCTCCCACTTCCTACTGGTTAATAATCTATAATACTACAGATAAAGGCCATAAGTATTTTCTGGGCTACGTTTAAAAGAGAACAATTAATTAATAGAAAAAGGAGACTTAATAGTGGTATCAGTTTTGTTAACATTCACTATCCAAAACGGTTTGCGTTTCATATAGACTGTATGAATTTTATATAGACTTTCTGTTACAACTGACATTTTTGTTATGACCATCTGCTAACCATATGACACCACGTGGTATTTCTTTTGTTCAGGCGGCTAATTAGGACATTTCAAGAGAAAGCTGAGACATCTGCATATTGCCAAGGCAAAGATTTTGCTTATGAAACTTGGTAGTAAGATCGGATAAGTAAGACATTTACTATTTGCAAATATTTATGTTGAAAAATACTGAAGTTACTGGCATTTGTATAAAATGACACCATTTGTTGGTTTGCCTTCTTCCTTTAATTGCAGAGATGGTTTAAAATACTGTCACTTAAAACCAGTGGTCAATGCTTGCTGTTTAAGGCTGGACAAAGGATTAAATCTAGAGAGCATTCTAAAGATCTGACATAAAAATGGGGGGGTTTAAATTGCTGAGTACCCAATTATGTTATTAATAAATCTCTGTAATTACCTCCAGAAGAATTTTCTAGATTTTTTTTTCTCCAGTATTAGTTAATGCTTACATAGTGCTTTGAAGATGAAAAGACTTCTTCAGAATAACAGCTGATTATAATTAATACAAGATCTAATTAGTCTAAGTGGTTTTTGCAAACAAGACCTCTCATTTTAATCATGATCATCAAAAATGACTGTTACTTTAGGATTATTTTTTTTTTAACACATGAACATTGAAAAATAATTTCTATGTGACTTACCTCCTGGAATGGATTTTTGTTTCTGGGAACTGAGCTATAAAAAGAAACACAAACAAACTACAACTTAAATTTTATTAGACATTAATACAGATATGCTAAATAAGTATCAAGTACACATCATGTTTACGGAATCCTATGTAAGATTGGACAAAGATATAAAAGTGAACAATAATTGCCTTTCTGCATTCATTCTCCAAGTATTTTATTTAAATGATTTGTTATGGAAAAACATTCATTCTGCAGGACTGCATACATGAGTAAATAGAGTTGTTTTACTTCATCCGTTTTAAGGTTGCCATCTGAACCACAGGCTTTATGACAACACTTCTTTTAAAGCTCTAACAACAGGGCAGCTAGCTAGGAGCAAATACAACGTGTAAAAAATTTCATCAGCATTAGCACAGTTCAAGATGCTTACAAATCCAAATTCTGCCTACTGGAATCTAACTAGGTAAGGCAGTCAGTTTGATGCCACAAGCTCTCAAAAGCTACCACGGGCAGCAGTGTGTGTGTTCTGCTGCCCGGTGTCACAGCAACAACAAGAGGATTACAATGATTTAAGGAGGAAGAAGTAAGTTACAGTTTGGGTGGCACAGACTCCTCCTCTCCCTTTGAATCCACAGTCCCAGCCACAGGGCGGTAGGTAGTGGGGAAAGGGGGAGAAATGTCTTTTCCTGCATCACCTTGCACCTTCGGGAGGAAGGGAAAAAGCGAAGAGGAAGGAAGCTCTGAAGGGTCGGTCTGCTCTCCCGCCCCTTGCTTGCACACTACCACTCCCCTCCTGCCCTGTGCTGGCCTGCAGCCCCAGGTAGTCAAACACACCTTACGTTCTTACACAGATTAAAAGCATTGCATTCTTCAACTTATCCCTCCCCTTATTTCAAGAAGTCTTCTCTGAGCGACCAACAGTTGACTCAATACAGATTCCAGTGTATCGGAAAAAAAGCTTTTAAGAGGGAACGGCTCTCTCTAATTTGTTGTTCTGATCTGTCATGAAGACTACAGGCTCCCCAGAAGTAGAACTGTTAGCCCATTTCTCTCGTTGTTTGAGTATGATATGACATCCACATACATTTTGTGTCATCCTTTCAGAGGGCAAGGCTTGCTTATACTTGACATAGGCTTTACACAGGATATAAAGCTACTGTTTTGCTAAGACTGAGTTACAGTAATGCAGTTCTCCTCTATTTAAAAAATAACAGGTAGAAATGCCAGTATTTCTTGAAACAGGTGTAGGTTAGCAAAAAAATTAGTCACTTTTTAATATCATTGCATTAATGACACTACTTGATATTGTTATTTTAAATTAGTAATATTTTGTCAAGCCAGCTAACCTATGGGTTTTTTTTTTTTATGATCTACCTAAATATTTGAAAGGAGAATTAGATGACCCCCTATATGACTATACTAGAATTTTGTTGTCATGCTCAAATTTGATTTAAGGAATATAACTTGAGTTTATGTAAAAAAATCCAAACAAATCCTAAACCAGAAATTAAAAGTGTTTCCCTATGATGCTGATTACAGCTACACAGAATGGCATATGTATGAACTGCTATAAATGCATATCTCCACATTTAAAGCAACGTAGGAACTACGTGGAGTGGGTAAAAATGCATTTACATGAGAATACCACTTTGGCTTTAATGAAACAAATCTTTGCACAAAATCCTCCAAAAATGCTATAAAAGCATAACAAAACAATGAAAGTTGTGATTAAAATGTAACCTAAAATACTGGCAATTTTCTTCTTTGATGCTTTCAAAATCTGCTTATCTTTGAAATTACATGGTCTGTAATAATAATACTTATTACAGGCAATTCTATGAGCTGAATGTTTCCCCATGGGTTTGATGAAAATAATTTTTGAAGGTATGTTAAAATTAAGTATCTTCTCTGTTTCTAGGATATTAGAGGGGAGATTATCAGCCACAGTTCTTGGTCAAAGATGTAAACCAAATGATATAAATTTATAAACTTCTGGTGTAATCCCTCTTCCTCTCTTTTATTGGCAAAACAAAATATATCCAATTCTCCCTTCATATGCACGAGTATAAAATGTGCACCTGCCTACACAAGAGCAAATACAGTCAATTTTTAATGATTTTTTTTTGCAAAGTTATTAACAAAAGAAGAGATGTATTCAAATTAAAATTTTAACTGTTTAAAGTGATAAAAAAATTTTAGTGCATTAGCCCATGACTTTTTAATTTAACAGTGAAAACCCACAAAGTTTCAAAGAAACCAAGCAGTCCAACTGTAAGAATTCTAACATTTATTCCTGCTAAACATAAGTACACATTCCTGCGACTGAATCAGTGTACGTGTTAGCAGCACGTTCAGTCACTGGAACAAAAGCCTTTTTTTGCAATGTTATAAAATTTTATCTGGTTGATCCAAGTTCCTGTTGTGAATTCCTTCAACACCAACTGTCTTGACTACGAATTAATGATTAATTACTTGTAGTCAGCAAGTAAAATAAAACAGATTTCTTAAGTTAGCCTTTTCACAGGGCACAAGGAAAGAAGCAAAATGCAGAGTAAACTCACCTGTCACTGCCTCGCAGCATCTTGGGGTCAAAATACCGGTAGTCATCTGTCTCCTATTAAAAAGTACATTTTTACCTCAAAAGGTTGGAATTTTGGCTTGTGAATTTCTGCTTGTATCTATTACAATAAACATCATTCAAACCAATGTCATCTCCAATTTAGCAGGCACACTGTTCAAAATTAAGTGTGGTATCCACTAATATTTACAGTATTTGTACATAACTGAACCAGTACAGAATAAAAAACAGTGAGAGAGCTATGAAGGGTGCTATTGAGCTTTTTGTTTCTGGTTCATCTAAAATTGACTATTACACACTTTCAAAAAAATACACGAGTTGCACAATAAATCCCAACAGAAAGGCAGTATGCAGAGAGAAAAACCAAGGTGTCACCAGCTTCAGAGGAACATCACAGGGTTAGTTATAAATGCTAAAATTTTCCAGGTTACAGAGATCTGCTATCGATTTAATATTATAAAACAAAACACTTCTATGGCAATGAATGCTAAATACAAGATAGATCAAAATCTGCTACCGTTACGTAACTTACCCTTTTCATTTCATGATTTATGACTACTATTAAACTAAAATTAAGCTCTTGAAGAAGAAATGAGTTCCATAAGAATTTGAAAAGTCTGACTGTCTAAACTATACAAAAAAATTTTTTCTTCACACAAAGCACTGAGGCCCTTCCAATATTTTTATTGGCAACAAGCAGGATTTTTGCCAATTATTACAGATGAAAAACAAAACTTCTTAGTAACTCTTTCTGACAACTATTTGGCTTTCTTCTGTTTCTATACTACATTTTCATCCAGGTACTGTGAAGTTTAGTTTGTGGATAAACTGCATGCGGGACTATGGTTGATTTGATCTGGGTGCTTACATGCAAGATCTCTGTGTTTTGATGATTCTGTAGAGCAGAAACAATTATTCCTGAGTAGCAGACAGATTATCTGGGGAATCTGTTAGAGCTCACAATGCATAACTATCTCTAATATTACAAAATAGTTAGTATACATGTGGTGGTTACACACACAGAACATAGATCTAATTGATATTAAGGAATTTCATGTAATTACATAAAATAAGTCTCTTATCCTCAAGTTTGGCTTTTTAAAAAATTTAATTTAGATCTAATTTCACCCTGAACCTCTGTAAAATGCTTTTATATGCTCCACCGGGAATTTCAACTGCATTTGTACAGTCTGCCAGCATTCCTGATTTTGGCAGCCTCGTATATAAAGGTGGTGTAGCAGCTCTGAAGTAATGGGAGAGCTGGGGATGGATAGATACTGCTAGGCTAAAACTGAAAGGTCTTTGAGAAATCTTTAACTGCGATAAAGAGCTGCAGCTTCCCTGCTTGTTAGAATGAATTACAGATGAATGCCAGAACTAAAATCAGAGTTAAACCCCCAATATTACAAACGTTTCCTCCTGAATGTATTACTGCTGCATTTTTTTTTTCCACTGCGGGCTTGTGTAAGTAGACGTATGAAAAGTGGTAAAATAATAGAAATGTGATAAACTAGGGTTCGTTTTGTTCTTTAAATACACGATATCTGCTGAAATCAGTTCTGAGGGTGAAGGGACAGAAACCCTACGAGATTTTATTTGCTTTAAGAAATAGCTAGTCTGCCAATAAAACCAATGGGATAGCAGTTTCCTTACACGCAACAGAATTTGTCACTTCCCCAAGCAATTCAAGAATAAAATTCACACTTTTGAAATAATGAACTTACTTAATTTTCAATATTTCAAATTAAAATGGAAAGAGACTCATGGAAATCTCCTTGACTTTCAGCCTGTATTTATTTTTCTGCATAAGCTAACATGACTGGTTTGGACCAAGGAAACCCCCAATTTTTAGAATTTTTCATTGTAATGCATGAAAAGTAGCCATGCAGTATAGCCTAAGCCTGAAAGATACTGTATTTACTGAAAGGGATGATATTAACCAAAATACAGCTCCATTCATATATAACACAAATAAGATTGATCTAGCTCTTAACTTAATACAAATGTACACACTATATTGACAGAAGCTAAAGCCCCTTTGGGGCTTTGTTGTAAAAATATCAAAGGTTTACTTATCAAAGTTTATCTTTACTCAAGAATCGAACCATTTTGTGGAAGATACTTAAAAGAATCTCCATAATTCTCTAGCAAGTGGCGGCCAATTTCATTTGTATGGGTTAAAATCTGTGTATATTTAACAATATGAATTTTTTTTTTGTTAGGAAGATTTAAGGTTTTAGTCAATCTCTATTTAGCAATACCAAAAGAAAGCAACTCTTAGATTTACAAACAGAACGTTCTTTTATGAAAACATAATGCCCAAAGCAATTGCTTAAAAACCTGCTTTGACCAATAAATGTTATTATTAAAAAAAAAAAACCTCAAGGAATGGATTACTTTAAGGTCACCAATAAATGTTTCTGAATAAATACTTCAAGAAAAAGTGTAACTACAGCTAACCAATCTAGACAAATTTTAAAAGTTACAGGATGGTATTATTGCCCCAAAGAACTGTTCTATCTGTTCCTGCTTCTGAAAAACTTTGTCCTTCCTGGTAGCCGTCCTTGTGAGACAAAAGGAGCAGCAGGGACAAGTAACACACAAAGTGCAGGCAACCCTACAGGGCTTCGCACAGCCGATCATGCTGAGTAGGCTTAAAATTTCAACTGACAATAATATTTGCGAATGTTGGTGGCACAAGTTGTACATTCCATATCTTTACTGTTGCATTTTACATTTAGAAAAGAATTATTTACAATCATTGTAATAATTGTTTGACTTCTCAACGATCTGTTCTAATTTTGCATTACAACTTCTATCTGTATGTATGTTTCATGCACCGATCACTGTGGTTAGTGAGATTCAATGAACTATAAAGGGCATTTTTTTGTGTTGTAAAAAAAATAAAATCTTGAACTTTTTTTTCCCCTCCCTTTGTACTCTGCCTACAGTGCAGTAGTTTTCTATTCTGGGGAGCTGAAAAGGACCTCAGACACCAGAAGATGAACAGAGGCCACAGCAGTGTATTTCTACACATTGTCCTTTTCCAGATACAATTTCACTTCTGTTGGTGGTACAGCACGTCTAAACATATTCCGCAATGACCCTCCGCTTTGCTTCTGTTTGCTGAAACTTACTCAAAAAGTTGCTGTCCATTTCCCTGCAGGCAAGGAGAACTATTCTCTTAGGCTTGCCTGGTCTCCTCTGACTTGAAAAGTAGGACTCCCTGTTTCGGGCCATGAATTCCCGTCTCTGACATAGCAGTGCAACACGAAGCTGCTGTCTGACAGACTGCCTCAATCTCTGCTTTTTCAAGTGAGAAGATCAATGTTTTCTCCAAACTATGAAAGTGGCCGTGGCTTTTTTCTACTAAGTGAAATGTGACAATAGCAAGTCAGCAAAAAAACACCTGGATGACTCGTAAACTTTTCCAAATCAATTCCTAAACTTGTAGCTTGAGGAAGCTACTGTTTATTTAAAAATGAAATTGTTTCATTTTTCACCTACTTGTAAGCTATCTGTGGTTTTTAATTTCAGCTTTCTGTATTAAGTGTTCTGAGCGACCTCTACCGGTTGACTGGATAAAATCAGCCCTGTGCATCTTTCCCAAGTCTTGCGAACAGGGACAACAATCTGCTGCCACTGCAAACAGTATCAATTTCTTTGGTAAGAGAAAGCAAACTTTCTGCTAACAATGACACATATTATCTCTGAAGTACAGTTTAAGAAAAGACAGGATTCCTTGAAGATTGATCATTTTCATATTTTACCATTATTTACCTCCCTTTACATACAGCTAATACCTGAAGGTGAAAGTGGACGAAGGAGAACGTTTTAAATCTACTACGCAGTGTGAACTATTACAACTGTATATCTCTGCCTGACACTGATGTAATTAAAACAGGAAGACTGATACGATGTGGCAAACACACTAAAGCTTTCTAAATTACTTTTAACAGGTAGGTTTTGCAGGACAAGTTTGTGCACAGAATGCTCCTATGTAGGAGTTCTGAAGAAACAAAATACACGGCAAAAAAAAAAAGACCGCTTTGACTGTATTTTTATGGCCATTTTTAGCTGTAAATTCTAGCAAACATCTTGACTACCTAGCTAACATTTAATTGTTTCAAAGTTTGTAACTTACATAAGTCTGAGGAAATTTTTGCAGAAACAAGGGGAAAAGAGGACTTTTCTGACACAAAACCAACTCTGCTTGCAAACTAAAAGACTACATGAGGACTAAAATATTTTCTGTTAAATAGCAAAGCTTTAAAGACGTGGGAAACAAAATTTTCTCTAACATACCTCTCTAACTGCTTTATTTCTGAAACTGTGCTCTTAAAAAAACCAAAAAAACCCCACCTTGATGCAAATAAAATTTCAGCCCATGGTTTAACTTTTAGAAATTTAGGAGCAACAGAAACTCAGTATAACACAAGAGTAATAGGACCTCAGAATAAAAAACAAAACTCAAACCCACGAGTTCCAATGAGACACAATAAATTATCGTTTAGAAACTATTTTTATGAAAAAAAATCTTATGAAATATTTATAAAAATGAGATACTTGAGATACTTGAGATACTACACGATTAAACTGCATTATCATGAAAAAAAATAGCCATGGCATATTACATATCACAGCCTCAAGATTTCATTTGTTCCACCTCTTTCCATGTGAAGGCAGTTATACTCACAGGGTTTGACTTCATCTCCATGAGGTTGTCCAATATACGTGTGACTGGTAGATTCTGTAAAACACAATGTGAAATTCATGGAATGCTGAAATGCTTACTAATGACTATCCACAGGCACTCTATTATTTATGGAATAATTTACAGAACATTTGAAATACTGCTTTAAACAGTTTTCCTCTTATATTTTGTAAAGGTTGAGCATTTTTATCGTCACCTAAATTACCTTTCTGTGCAAAAAAAAAAAAAAAGAAGAGTGAAGACAGGAACAAAGTTGTATTTAGGTATTACCAATACATGCAGACATGTGGTGATGTATGAATCCATATTGAAAAAATACTTTGTGGTTTAAGGAAAGAATTTTAAAACTGAGATGTTAGATGATTAAAAAGATGAGAATTAAGGGTTTGATGCTAAAAAAGAACTAATGTTGTCAAAGAAATGGGTAAAAAAAAAGCAATCCTGGCAACAAATGTTTGGATGAACTGGAAAGGAATAAACTGAGGTGAGATTCAAGATGACTTTTCCTTATTTAAGATGGGAAATGTTGGCTTAAACAAAAGATCTGAAGTATTAAACAGTCAAACCACTTTAGCAGTAGTAAACTGAGGGAGAGTTTACATAGCAACAGACTTGGCAATGTGTCCTGTTGACAGAATAGATCAAAAAAGGACATTCCAAAGGATGATCTACAAATAACACTCAAAAAAGCTTAGTAAAAAAACAATGTAAATCTCCAAATGAGAAATAAAAAGTTAAGTTTAACAGAAATACCACAGACCTACGTCAGGCTTAAAAATATGAGGAAGAACAGCATTTTATTTGGCTACCCCAAAACACCTGGAGAAGGAATTAAAAGCCAGAAAAAAATATCCTGAAAACATCGGCATTGTGGCTTCTTCCTCACTCAGAACCCAAAACAAAGCAAGCCATTTTGCCAAGAACAACACGAACTTTTTAAAGCCACACATGTTAAATGACAAAATGTTTAATACAAGAATAGGAAGTCTCATTTAGAATACAATTATCATCTACTTTTACAAGTAACAGTTGATCTGAAGAGCGCTCTATAAAATCTAACATACAGGCAAGTTGCATATTTAAAACAGTTTCCTCAACGGTATTTCATGACGTACCACTGACTTGTAACTGTGCAATGCAATGTATCTTATTTAGTCAGTGAAAATCCCTCAGAATTAATTTCATTGACTACCCTCCAAAAGCCATAGAAATTATTTTTTTAAACTCTTATGTGAAAACTGATACTTTTCATGCATAAATTATGTGTATAACAGGATAACTAAACAATGGCTATGATTAGATTAACTACGTCAAGAAGATGCACATTTAATTAGAGATGAGATTTCATTTTATTTAGTTCTGATATGCTGCATTTCTAGATTAAATTCTGGTTCTTCCACTAGGAATGATGTATGACAAATGACAAGTGACAGGAGAAGGGGTAATGGCTTTAAACTAAACCAGGGTAGGTTTAGACTGGATATAAGGAAGAAATTCTTTACAATGAGGGTGGTGAAACAATGGAAGGGGTTGCCCAGAGACGTGGTGGAGGCCCCATCCCTGGAAACATTCAAGACCGGGTTGGATGGGGCTCTGAGCAACCTGATCCAGTTAAAGGTGTCCCTGCTGACTGCAGGGGGTTGGGCTAGATGACCTCTAAAGATGCCTTCTAACCCAAAACATTCTATGATTCTATGACCTTTTTCTTAGAAATGTTGATGTCAAAATATTGCAGAATTAAGATTTCTAACTGTAAATATTTATTTATTGCCACCTAATGAAAGCACATATTGGAGAAAACAATGCATCCTCTACAGGGAAGCAGGTTTCGGCGAACCATGATTCAAGATTTCAGCTGCGATGAGTTACACAACCACTGTCTGTCTTTTGTTGTTTTGTTTTCTTTTGCAGGGTGTACATTGAAATTTTCATGCAAGTTTTCCAAACTTAAATGAATATTAGAAGGTGGCCTTGTCATTATAAACACACTTTGATTTTCAAGCACATTTCAAGGTTATTGTTGCTGTACATATTTACATGGGAAAACTGGGAATACTTGAATTGTAACTGAACAGAGAATGAACACTTTCAGCCTTTCAGTCACTCTGGAACAGACGCGTTTGATACACGCTGTTCTAAGTAAAGACATGGAGGGCTTTTTTTGTTTATGCAGGTCTATTTTGAGTATTCCACAGCTGCTCTTTTTATAATGCTGAAATCAGTCTTAATCACACATACTGGAATCTAATTCCTTACAAATGGAGGTATTCAAAGAAAATTTGAACACTATTCATTACTTGTCTAAAAACTGGAAGCTACGTCATAGATCAACCCACCAGCAGAGGTTGATGGGGTTTTTTTGTTACTGACCAACTGATTTTACTAAGACAGAGGTACTGACAGTTGTTTTTCTGAATGTTTATCTAAATATTCTCAATGCCCACGTGATAGACTTTCTTTTAACTTGTTTTTAAACTTACTTGTTGCTTCAGTACCAAGTTCTTCACTCCTTCCATCACAAACTGTGATCCTGTATTCATAACACGTGAAAACAGGCTGAAAAACAAAATGAAGATGATGTGTGAGACCTTCTTTTTTAATTTGCATTCTTAAGCTTTATGCTGACATCCAATTCCTAATAAAGTCGACGGGAATTAAGTACTAAGTCATTCATTTTGTCATGAAATACATTCTTCAAACCACACGGCAGTGAAGTGTTTGGGAGTACACCTATAATCCAGCGGTTAGATCCTCACCTATCACTAGGAGTCCCAAGTTCTGGTCTTTAATCCATTGAACAGTTTACACTTCAGTAGTGCAAGGATTTGAGTGCTCCTTTTGAGTGGGTGTCCTAATCACTGGAGTTAACAGCGATGCTGAGTGTCTCCAAACAACCAAACAGTAATTTTTCCAAGTGAGACAGCAATGGAATTCTCTCTAACCATACTGGGCCACAGTTTCTTTGTAACAGTGACAGTGTGTTTCTGAAAGTAAAGTTGGCAATGGGGATTCAAATCCTCTCAAGCATGGAAAGACCCAAGTCCCATATCCTGGGAATATATGCACCCTTAGCACAGTCGTCCTCTCTGCATTTCATGTCCTGAAATAAGTAACTACACCTTTCAACAAGCAGGCAGACACCCAGTCCAGGACATCCTAATCATAGAGCAGAGTGTTCCTGCATCCCTGACAGTCTCCAGGCCCTGCAGAGAACCAGTTCTGAATACACAGGGCTGTTCTTATCTTCTGCCATTGACTAAATACGGCTCAAAATGATGGCTGTCATAGACCTATTTCCTGGTGCCGAATTCTTCTCCTGTGAGAGCCTGTGCATTTAATGCACAGATGTAGATATCACTGTATTAAGTTACTTTGTGGATTTAGTCACAGATCTCTTTGATTTCCTGTGTCTAAGTCCTATGCGCTGTTAAGGGGAGGTGAGTGCTTGTAATTGTCTGTAACATAAAACTTTTTACAAAGAGGGAAATATTTTATTCTGGGCCTTGTACAGCACTAATCACACTTCCAGTACCACTAAAATAAGCTAAAAACCACCAAAGGCTTACAGAAAATAAATCAAAAGCATACCCCAAAGGTTTAGGCGTAGTGTTTCCATAGCTGGTTGGAGCCGAAGCCATCTTGGTGAAAGCCCTGTGAAAGCGGGGATAGAAATCAAATATTCATCCCATGGCACATACTGCTGTAGAGTGTTCCACTCTGGTCATTTGAAAGTGAAAAAACTTATGCTTCTCAAACTCTTTCAGGAAGTAACTATGGCAGGCATCTCTCTTGTCTATAATTACAACAGTTAAGGAACGGAAAGGAATTAGATTTTACGCTTAAAAGACAAAGGCTTTATTTTGATACGATGTAAAACTAGAATAACTGATAGGCAGCAAGGCCCTTTGGTATGAACCAAAAAAATGTGGAGTCTGACCGAGCACAACTTTTCATTTAATTCAGTAAGTTGCTTCTGTCTTGGGTCACTAAGTACACTGCTATGTGTCATATTCAATACTCTTCTGGCATTACTGGAGTTCAGTTTTAAAATCAGATTTGCATGTATTGCCATAACAATGATGGCAAAAAAATATGCCTGAATGAATGGTTAAGGGTAATTTACGATGCATGAGAAGGAACACATAATTCCTTGATACCAATGGTGAGTTCTGTAAAATTACCTAGTTACAGCCTCATGTAGGAGAAAAAAGAAATTACTTACTTCCATTGTTTTATGTAGCTCAAAGGAGCAAGATTACAACCTGCATCCATCAACGCTTTTTTATACTGCTCCAAATCAATCTGAAATTATGAAGTAGAGAAATGCAGTTTTCTATGAGCAGCTCTCATTGAACTTAACAGTACTTGTGGAATTAAATCCTGTGCACTTTCAGATATGGGAACAGTCTTTTATATCAGCATATTTAAAAAACCTGACAGAATACTGGTTTCTGTAAAATGTCACAACGGCAAGTAATAAAAATGAAGGGGAGTTAACATATATTTGTAAGAATACTTTCTCTTTGCCTAACCCAACATGTTTTTCCTACCACATAATATTTCTACAGTATAATGAAAATCTTCCTTGAAATTAAACATCATAAGTTCAAGAGAAATATTAAGGAATTGTTTCCTGAATTATTCAGATACTGGCATAAGAAGCATTTCTCCTTTACTCATCGGCTGGCCAACTGATCCAATTGTTCTTGAATATACAAGGACAGAGTGCAGAGACTCATAATTAACACTTTGGTTCACCTACTTCTAATTGAGCAGTGGAGCAGAGTAACAGAAAGCATGCCAAGATGTTTCTTGCAGTACCTCTAAACTAAGTATTTCAAAAGATAATCTTCCTGCTTACTAGTCATTCATATCCTTTGAAATGATAGCTAAAGCTTTGTGAGCAGATTCCCTGGTAACACTACAAAATTTATTTAAAGTTTCACTATTTCCTGGGCATTTCATACTTTGCTTCAAAGAGAAGCAGAAATACCCATTTAGGGCTGAATTGATTCAGGAAAGTCCTGTGTGGTACAATTTGGTGTTGGAAGCTGTAAAGAACATACGAACCTCTGAAGGTGCCTGAGCTGAGCTTATGTAGTAGATCAGAAATAATCGCATTTTGTCTTCCGGAGTTCCTGCTGCAGTGAAAAAAAGAAAAAACTTAAACCCCTAAAATTATAACTATGCTGCTATGTTAATTGCCCTTCAGTAATAATATGTATGTACATCCAGACCTCTAGTTATGACAATCTATAAGCACTGCCTTGTTCAGTGTATAAAAGGTTTATTTTAGCACTTTTATTACAAGTTGGGTTAGACAGGCTTGCCCTTTCTGAAAGTTTACTTACGCTTCCCCCTTTTGCTTGTAGCAAATATTATCCTTCAAGTAAGATACTAAGTAAGTTATGTAGGGGCATTATGTCTGATTTTATGCGGGGATTGCAAGCATTAGCAGGGAGTAGATCCATGAAAGAGGAGACTAAAGAAAAATCACAAAAGTACAGGATTTCACCTCCTGAATCACCTTTTGTCACACCACTCATTGGAGGAAAACACTGCTACAAATTCTTGGGTAGCATTATCAATGGCAATCAAAATTCGTCTCTGCCAGACCAAAACGATGATGTGGCCATCCATGTGTTGTACTTAGCCTATAACCTACTATCATCAGATTTTGAACACCACCTGTTATTTTCTAGAAGAGAATCACTCACTATTAGTAAAGACCATAGTTTCAAATGAAGATTTCAGAAGCACAACTTCTCAAATTCATAATCCAACACTTCATCAAAAAAGCTCAATACCTTTAGATACAATATTTTATAAAAATGCAGTTCCTTGTATTTGTGGGCAAGAAAGAAGATATTTTTCCTGTTTTTTTCATTTGGTTTTCTCCCCCCACTATGGAATGTGGACCATGTCAGCAGGGGATCATCTAACCTAATTTGCAATTTTTGGTCATATGTGAGCACATATTTAGCTTGGCAGAAGTTAAGAGTAAGCACTGTCATAATGAACATTTATGACTCGGTACAATTTTCTTCTGGGAAATAAGCTTTGTTAACCTTTATCAAATGCCAGTAAGTCAAAAGATCAAGAACTTAAGAACCTTTGTAATATCTGAACCAAAAACCGGCTTCCAAGGGAGACATCTATTTGGAGTCCAGTTGGGTAAAAAAAAGCACTTAAACATTCTAAATATACAGTGTAACTGATGTTAGTTTCTGTGACTTGGAAACTTGGTGTCCAGCTTGCCAGTTTAAAGCCTGTTTCAGTACTTTCTGATTCCTAAGTTTCAGTTTCAACTGGAATCCACTGGCGTTTCCCTCGCTGGGCCTGTTTACCATGTCCGCAAAACTCCCAGGTTTGTGCTCACAGGACTGTAAGTGGTCTCACTTACACATGAGTATGAGTGGTATTTCATGATACTGAAAGATAATAAACTAAAAACAAAATCTGTGACTGTATTGTGTATACTTCCCTAAATCTTAGGAAAAACACTTTGTTTGGCAAAGGTGCTTTACTCTTGACATACTACTGATGTAAATCATAGCTGTGATAAACAGCTCTAAGACCCAGGTCAGTTCCCTGTAAAATGTTCACTATTTTTTTTTTCCAGATTGTAGCCTGTGACAGCATGGAGAGGGGGAGTGCTGAATGTTCTGAAGAAAACTTAGCTTGGTAAACCTAGAACAGAACAATGATATTTTGCACTCAAAAACCAGCAGGCAGCCTTTAGGGCTACTGACTAACTACTAGAGCAAAGCCAAACCAATAACTCCAGTTTTACCACTACTCCAGGATATAATAATACCCACTGAACTGGGAGGCAGCTAATAGCCTTGGGTGGTATACCAGTACAATATAGTAAGAAACAGGAGGCTCAAGCTGTTAAGCCGTCAAGTCTAAGTCCTTTTGTGACAAGTTCTGCAGATATCATCGTCCACAAGGCAACCATCCCACAGATAATGCAAACAAGTAGTTCACCACCGAAAGTGTTGGAAGACTTGATGCATTATTCCTTCAAAATAAATGTTTCTGTTGGTATCTCACAGTGAATCGCACAATAGGCAGCTGGCCAGTTTTACAAGATAGCATGTCCAGAAATAACATTAACTTAAATTTAACTTAAACCTGTTTGTTGTGCAAACTTACCTTAAACCTAGGCAACACATGTGAAATGTTAATGTGTTACTGTGAACACCTGGATACTTAACTTATGAAGTAAAACCCTGGCTTGGAAATCTCATCTTTCTCTTGCGTAAAACCCAGGAATTTTGTTAATAGGAATGTTGATACAACACAGCAGATTTGGAAAACAATTTGATATATACTGCAATCTAAAAACGTATAGAAAATGTGGATTCAGGTAAAAAGTAATCGATCCAGCAGGAAACACTAACAAGTGAAATAGTTTCTGTTTTCATATCGAAGTATCAGCTGTTCTTGCAAACATGAAAGCTGAAATCAGTTAATTCTGAACATGGACAAGGACTAGTTAGTATTGATGCCTGATAAAAATTGTGCATGTTCTTATTAGCTTCTTATTAACAATAAATGTCTGCTGAATTACAGGCTGATGCCTGACATCAGATTTTCTAGACTTGATCCAATATGAGATCCGTAAAATTTTAGTTCAGACTTCTACCCGCTGTGTACTATTTCTTCTACTGCCTTTTGATTCTATAGCACAGACACTAATAAAAGATTTTTTTAAGAAGTCAGCAGGATTTATATATAACTCTCTCCATAAATATGAATCATTATACAAACTCCAAGCACACATATGCCCAGTATGTAGCTACAAGACTACACACATAAGCATGCAGTAACAAAACATTTTCTTAAAGAGCATACTGGGAAAAGAGCAGGAACCCTGGGTCTCTAAATGCTCCGGGTTTGCCAACGTACTTGCCAATAATGCAGACTGGCCAGTGGTCATAACTTAAGTTTTACAATCTTGCTCTGCAGGTGATTTTGCTCCAGCCAACTGGTATCAGGTCATACTGAAATACGTCAGAGGGCTGTGACATACCTCAGGCTGTGGGAGGTTGAAACGGAGTTGATGCTATGATGCTATGAAAAGCTGAGAACCCATTCTGGTTTCAACCTTTTATAGAAAGACCCCTAATGACTCCTGCTAATAGAGAATCTGAGTATCACCCACTGTGTAAAGCTTTGTTATATATGAACTATATATGAAATGGAAGCTGGGATGCTCTTAGTCAATGAAAACAGACCTGCCACAGCTGGGTCGAGGCACTGCAAAACTTCAGGTGAGTCTCAGTGAACCGGCCAATTCACGTCTTGCTTCCCTTCTCTCCACCTTCTGCCATCCATCTTTTTCCTCACACAAGCAAGAGCTACCTACATTACAAACTCTTGACTTAACCAAATTCTATGGAATGCCCTTTTTCATTCTGTTTGTGAGGTATGCGTGTGTACAGTTGTAATGCGCAGTAGGATTCTAAAAAACCATTATTGTTCAGACCACACAATTTCATGCTATACTAATAAATACTGGAGAAGCAAAAAAAGTTAAAATATTTTGACCTTCAGAAACAAGGAATTAGGAAAGGATTTCTGCAGAACTGCCGAAGTTGCCAATAATTTGGATACTACTCAATCAAAATACTAAACTCCGTAGACTGCTACTAAAAATCAATACAAAGGTGGTTTCTTTACAACTCTTGTACAGCTTGCACATAAGCTCTTTACAAAACCTGAAGTCCTAGCAGGTACAGATTTATTGTGTATCTTAACAAGTTTTATACCAAGTTCAGAATCAAAGTACTCACCATCTGGGTCAGAAATCATGTCCAGAAGAGACTTATCCAGAGTGGATTTGCTCATTATTTTTTCCTCATATTCAAAATACACATCCAGCTTTCGACTCTGTTTAAGAATAAATGTTAGGGTTAACATCTTAACACTGTGAAAGAATATTTATTTCCTTTTAAAAAATTATTTTAAAATAAATTATCAGTAAAAATAACTAAAGCTTGCACTATAATACGCTTTCATTAACTCTTGGAAAATTGATGCTTACGTAATTCTCCTATTAAAAGTGAAAATGCAAGTTAAGCAAGGGATGTTTGACATGCAAATATTAAACTGAAAGAGGAGCTTTGTTTTTAACTACGGTTTTTCCATAGCTGAAAACTACATGCCATCATATGTAGTGTTATGCTGTAATAGGAAAAAATCATGTTCAAGCAAATATTATGTCAAATTTATGCTGAACCTCAAGTCTCTCAGTCAACAAGGCAATTACTCAATGCAGGTAAATGTGGGAAATTCCCAAGTACATTAAGGCATCATCCCAGAGAAAAGTTGGCAACTGCCAACTTGGGCTGGTACTGAAATAACTGCCTCAGATCAAAGGCTTGCAATAATTGATGCACACCAAAGACGGAGGACTTCAGAATTAGACTGTCTTGCTAACACTGGAAAAGAAGTCTCTCATTATACAATGACACATGTAGACCAAGTAGTGAAAACCCTTTTTTAGGGAGGATGGCATAGGGACCGCACAAAATTCACGCGGCAAAAGCTTTATGGAAGACATCACACGGCCATGCAACTAATAACTGCATTGCAATACATCTGCACAAACAGCCAAGCTTTGCACTTCTCAACCACCAGATCATGAACTTACAATCTAAAGACAGCAAAATGCATTCAAAGACTTACTTAAAAAAATTCCATTATATCACAGATCATTATGAGCGTTGGAACATTAAAATGTAGCATCAAGACAAATGTTACATCTACTCAGCTTACAAAACCTTAGTATCTGGTAACTATCTAAATCCTGGTGTTTGGACACCTTCAGCTACGTATTGGCTCAAAGAGGAGACTGGCAGAGCGGATCTCCATCTCGCTGCCTTGGAAGCATTTCAGCTCCAGATCATATCCACTGGGAGACTGAAATGATACCGCCAAAGCAAGGCAAGAGTCACCGGGGCTTTTCTTGGGTTAAGAGATTCAGGGAATTTTGCCTGATAGTGCCAAGGCATGCAAAACTGCTATGGCACCTTCTAACCCAGCACAGTAGTTGTTGTAATGACAGCGACATATAAACTTTAGAAGTCTGGTTTTCACGTGTTTTTGAATTCTACTAAAATTATTCCTGAGATCACAAATAAAGAAATGGAATTTTAGAAAACAGTTATTTCACCACTCCCCAAAAAAATGGAAAAAGAAAAAAAAGAGGTACTTCTCTAGCCTAAGGATACTGGGATACTTCACCTCCTGAGTATTGTAAGTTCATCAAAAGAATAGTTGGAGATGAGAATACAAAATAAAAGGAGAGGTAAGTCACAAGAATATTTTAATATTGAAAGCCTTTGGCAATGAGCTTATGATGCAGGTAGCTATATAAACTTCTATTTCTCATTCACCATCTGCTGAACTCATTGAGAAGAGCAGTTACTTGCAGAAGAGCAACTTAATTTAAAGCCTTTGTGGAAGCTTGTAATTACAGCTTATAAAGTAAATTACCATGAAGAGTGCTCAAAAAATGACCCCTCGCTACTTTAGGGGCAGAAGGATGTCTTCTGTTGTTTGTCATAGTGACTATGACTACATATAAAGTGTATGAAGTGACAAAAAAAAAAAAAAAAAAAAAAAGCTAGAACTTCTTTCAAGCTACATTTACCTTAAGCTCATGTTAGAAGAGTAGTCACAGCCAAATTTCGGTAGTTACGCTACTGTAAAACCTTGGATAAATCCTGTATTTAGCCGAAGTTAAGGTGATGATCAGTGGTTATGCTACACTAGTTTGGAGTCTGAATAGAACTGAACCACCAGCCTTTTTCCAAGTCCTTACTTTAGATGCAATTTGGTATCCGGTATGTCAGACATGTTCTGTGACTTCAATTCTACAGCATCTCGGAGTCTACCTGTGTTATAGTTTCCTTAACTCTCTCTAGAGAGATAAAACAATTGCAAAGAAACTACTACAATTTTTCTAGTCTTTCCATTACATTCACTTGCTTTTTGTGTTTTAACTACATTTGTATCTCCTTACATGGAGCTAAATTCAATGTTTTCAGGTTGAAAATATTTTTCCCAGATAAAAGGCATCCAACAAACAAAGGATTGTCTTGAAATGTGGAAACTTAATCTTATTAAGATAAATATATTATTGTTGAATTTGGCAATGCCCATATTATCTTAGCTGGTGATTTGTTTATGACAAATTTATTCAGACGGCACGTAAAAATGTACAACATAAAAAAAAGATTCACTAATTCACTATATCTATTTATAGATCAACTTCTAAATAAAATTATGTAAATCAAACATGAGATACTTTCGATTGTAAGAACAGATTTACAATTGTTAACTTACTTGGAGCATCAGCTAGGTAAAATTCTTCTCAACTGTGTGCAATTTTATGACTGTTTGACTAAGGCTGCAGAACAAAACAGGCTAACCGCAGCAAAGAAAACACACTGGTTGCATATATTTGCTATACTTTGATCCTAAACTGAAACATTATATTCATATTCAGGGCAGGTTTAGATCGGACATTAGGAAAAATTTCTTCACAGAAAGGGCTGTCAAGCATTGCAACGGGCTGCCCAGGGAAGTGGTCGAGTCCTCATCCCTGGAGGTATTTAAAAGACAGCAGACAAGGTGCTTAGGGACATGGTTTAGTGGTGGGATGGCAGGGTTAGGTTAACGGTTGGACTTGATGATCTTAAAGGTCTTTTTCAACCTAAACGTAGCATCTTTAAAAACAGGCTGCTTGTAAGCCAAAACTTGTTTTATGGAAAATTACTGAAGTGCATAGGAATCTCTACCTGAGCACTGTACTCCAAAAGGAACATAAATTTCCTCTTTTTTAAGCAGAGAAGTGGAAGCAGGACCCATTGAAATCTCTTAGGGGGTCATTTTTGTAAGGACTTGTAGGAGGCTCTCCTATCCTTTTTACAATACAAAGGTTCTTAATTTTAGAGAGAAAGAGAACATGCAGAAGAAAATAAATTTTCTAAGAAATTACTGGGAAGAATTTCTCAAAGATACAGACAGAAAAACCCAGAAATAACAGCCCCTAGAATGAGTGGGGTTGGTCAGGTAATTATAGCGTGATCCTATCAAGAGGAAGAAAAACTCTGGGAGAAGGCTGAAAGTGGCAGCTACAGCCAGTTCCCTTTGACTGGACTGCACAGAATGATGATGGAAAGGTCACTATAACTGAAATCAGAAAAAGCTGTTGTTTACTGGAAAGTTACTCTGTGATCAGTTCTGAACTACAGAAAAATAGCCTGTACTGTGATGTATATAGTTCACAAACCCATACCGTTTCTGTTCACACGGTAAGATGGAAACGTAACCCCATTTAAAACGGAGAAGTTAAAACTGGAATTCCTTTACAAAATATGAATTTGATAACTTGAAAGGATATTGGCAATCGCAATAATGGAGTCATTCAAAGCATCAGCCCTTGAGATCAAGCAAAATCAGAGATACATGATAAGAAAATTATGTAGGAATTAAAAAAAACCCTAAACCAAAAAAGCGTAAGTAATCTAGGACAGATAATTCACATAAAAATCTGCCACTTAAATTTGTATGTATAGAATTCTAGCAAGACACTATCTAATCTGCCCCCTCCCATTAATCATTTTAGAAAACTGTATGCCTACACCTTTTTATATGCCATGATTTAACATACTTCAGTAGTCCTAGCATTTGTATTAGAATGACATGCAAAGATAAGCATTACTTGAAACTCTAAAGCAGCTAGAAATATACCTGTAATTCTAGTCCTAAATCTGTTATCTGTTGGGTAGAGTGCTTCAGTCACCTGTTTCTTCAAAGAAAAAACAATCGATGCAAAACGAGGATGCATTTGTTCTAAGCACTGACAATAAATACTTGATGGCTCACTTTGTGAAAAAAGTGATACATTCTTTCCATTATTTCACTAAACACTTAGATATGCCAGAAAACTGCCAGGACCCCCGAGTATGTGATTAATTTCTGGTTTCCTCTTGCTGTGTCTTAGAAAATGATCCAAGAGAATGTGGAAAGCAGCTGTAAACTGAATGCTAAAATTTGACCACACAAAAAATTACATTTGCTTAGTATAACTAAAGCAGGTCTCATAGCATTCTTTGCACTGATTCTTATATATGTAGTGAAGAAAAATGCTCAAATAATTAATGTAGCAAAAAACCATAATGGACAATGCAAAAAGTCTATTTTAAACTATGAATGTACTTCTAGATTATTTTAAAAGTGAAAATATAGTAACCTGAAGAAGAGCATGGTGCCTCACTAGCTCTTCACGATTGGGCACTTGCCAAAAAAAATTCTCTTATCCTAATCTGTTTAATTATTTAACTGTATATAAAACCTGTTAACCACAGCCTCAAGAGGCCATCAGAATTTCTTTGAAAACTACTGGCTGAGATATTGCCTTTACTGAGAGCATTTTTGAGGAATCCATTAAGTAGCATATCATCCTGCATATTAAAATGCCACAGCTCGAGACAGAAAGATACTTTTGTAACACTGGAGAGTGAAAAGAGGGGAGAAAATGGAAGGACAAAGCATTTGGAAAAATTTTGCATTCATTCAGTGGAAAGGCTTTAGTGTAGGTAAATTCCAACAGAAAAAACACGTGCTTCTGCATTAGCTTAAGATATATTCCTAAATATCTGGAGATGAAGTGATTCTTTCTAAATCAGAAAAAGGATGATACAGATGCACATTCCATCAATATACTGAAGAAACTGCATGCCCATTTGTTTCACAATCTTCTTTGACAGCTATACAGTAAGAAGGTAAGGAGCCTGAGCATTTTGCAATACCAGAATTAAGAATAATTTATGGAGAAATGGATCACCGCTCCCTGGGAGCTCTCTAATAACAGGTTCCCTGTCAGAGGAGAGAGCCGAAGGGCAAGTAGAGTGCTATAGCAGAGGAACCCTAAGGAAATTCCTTCCACTCTAGGTAACAGAAAAGTGTGTAACTATCTCCTAATGGAAAATGAACAAGTGCATCACGCTCCAGTCCATTGCCAAGATGACACTGACGATCAAAACTGATCTATTGCCACTCCACATCCTGCTCTGAAAGCTGGCTTCTATCCAACAAATAATATATAAAATACTACTGGTGTAGGCCTGCCGTTACCATCTTACTATCTTTCTTAGAAAAGCAAATTTACAAACAAGGCATCAAATAAAATATCGACACAACCAGCTTCTATCTTTTTCCAATGGTATTAATGTACTGCTTCTAAATTGCCAGATTATGAAAAGTGACGTGCCTAATACTGCAAAAGCACATAAACTAGCCCCTAATGAGACACACTTAGATCTCTTCCTCAATTAGACAGATCTAACTATTGATTTTCAGTGAGACTTGGTGCTTGAATCACTTTCAAAAACAGAATTTCAGTGTTTCTGAAAGCCTCTTCTATAATTTCTGTTCTCATACCATGAAAACAGATCCATCTTCCAAGATACTCTAGTACTGACACTGTCTGCCAGTTCTCTGATACAAGAGCAGCAGACTTAAACAGAAAAGAGGACAAGCATCCTTCTGAAGTGCTTAAATTATGCAAAAGACATCTAACACAGACCCTGCTGGAAAGACCAGTTTAGTAACTTGCATCATTATTGCTACATGTCTGGGTATCATTTTCCTTGGTGAACAGTAAACAGTACCCCTCTGATAACAGATACAGAACAGAAAATTGCTTAGACTGAAGTCATAACTTGCCATGACACATCCCTAAAGTAAACGAAACACTTCCATCATAAACTTATTTTAGAAGGACTTCAACCCACAATAAAGGTTGTGGCTATCATAAAAAAAAAAAAAGTATACTAGTAAATTCTGATAAGAAAAAAATTAAGATGTTTGCTTTGCTTTCCATGCAGCTGCATTCAAAATTCATTCCCTCTCACCCTTCAACACTAAGTAATGTTATACAGTGATTTCTGTAAAAGGTAGCACAAATCAGAAGGCTCACTTTCTTATCTTACTTCATCTGCTCAAACATATTTCTCCAGGTAAGGAGCACTACTGATAGAAAACTGAAGCTGGAGAGCAACCATACCTTTATATGCTCCAAAACGGCTGTGGCAACATTTGTATGAAGATCAATGAGCCTCTTCTTTTCCAGAAGTTCTGGAAGAGAGCTGAAGAGATTAAATACAAACTAACCTGCTGAGTTGCACAGTTAGTTGAATCATGTATTGCATACAGTCAGTACAAAAAAAAAATTATAAAATCATAGAACAGTTTGGGATGGAAGGGACCTTTAAGGGTTATTAAAGATCTAAAATTATAGAATACAGTAGACTTGGAGCTAAAAAATTACAAAGTACAGATGTAATGATTCTCATAACAAAAGGATGTTATCCACATGTAATGTAGTAAAACAGGTTTTTACCTGGTTTTGACTAGCAAAAAATACACATAATGTGGGTAAATTAATATTCCTATTGAAAGCTTGTGATCAACAACAGATATAGGCCCTGATTACCTAAACAAATAATCTGCTTGAATTATGGCTTATATAATCAACATTTAGTTGATGTCTGATACATATAAACATGTCAGTATCTCCCAAATAATAATATCTGTCAAATAATATCAAACAACGTCAAATAATTGTCCTGGAATTTGTCACAGGTGCTTCTGCATGGAACACAATTCTCTATGCGGGATTCATGATTGAAATCTTTTCTTTTGTGAAATGGGAAACTGAATGGTTAAGCTTACTTCATAAGAAGCCTGTTATTTAAGGTGTTGTGATCTACGTGATTTTCACTGCTGGCACTTGGGCATCACATGTATAAAACACTGCTCAGGGTCTACACACTTTCACATCCAAAAGCACCCTGGACAGTCAGTGTCCTGCTCCGTTTAAGTGGATGAGAAGGCACTTAATGACATTCACTGCATGTCCTGAAGAACCATGAAGTTAAGTAACGATACTTTCTTTCCTCCTTTAAGCAATTATAAAATCAGTGTTACCTATGATGATTAGCCATTAATGACTTTACAGCTGGAAAGTGATTAGTACTGCCTCTATAAAGGACTGCATTTAAAAAAAAGAAAAAAAAAAAAAGACAGGAGATCCCCTATATTAGAACCTCTAGTTTTTAATTACTAATAGATACTCCAAAGTTTTCTAGAAATTGTAAAGCCTAGGACACCTCTGAAGGGTATCTTCTTCCTGCTAGCAGATGATGGACGACGAAACAGCAAAGCCTAGTCTAATTCTTCCAGCAGAAACATGCCTAAATGGAAGATCTTAACGGTATCTGGACTTCTCAGCACAATCCTAAAGATTAGAGATGAAACATTGCAATAAGAGAGTTTACTGAGGGGCTTTCCTGAGGGGGGACAAGATTTTCCTTTATAATGCCAGATTACAGAAAACAATTACATAGAGCTAACTGAACAGGAAAACTTCCCGATGAAGCTTTAGTCATGATTTTTTTTTTTTTTTTTTTTGCTATCAGTTTAAAGCTTGTGATACTTGTCATTTTCATACCTTGCTGCCTTAACCTGAAAACCAGCATCTTGTTAAGTACAAAACTTTAAAACTTTATAGGGGGAGCTTGGAAACATCCCCTCACTTTTTCGAAACTGCCTGATCCATCACGCATCCTTTGTAATTCCAATCCAATCCTAACTAGGGCATAGCATACAAAACAACTTTTGAAACTCACAAAGAGACAACTAAATAATGCAGACACATGCTGGATTTCACAGGACACTGGGCATATCACCCCATCTATCCTCAGAATAATTATGGTTCCTTCCTCCTTCTGATTGGGGTCTTAGTGAAAGGCAGCAAACTGAATATCTACCTTCCCTCCAAGGCATCAGTGGAATGAAAAACAGATTTACAATGAGGAATAAGTCTAAATCTCAGGCTTTCGGTGTCATCCATGGTGGCCAGATCTCCACAAGCAGAAGACTGAATTTCCCATGCGGAGTTCTTAATGACTATAATCTTGTCAGCAGATGTTACAGTATCTACATTAGTCTCAACGTAATTAATTACACACTGTGCAAAGCAAGCAGATGCTTCAGGAAGTGGATTTCACTACCAATTTTTTTAAGGAAGGAATGCAGAGGTAGGTAGCTGGGTTTTTCTAGTGGAAGGGTATAAGCAAATCTATGATGCGCTTAGATTATTCAGTTTTGCTGAGGAAACACTCCAAAGCCACGTGTAGAGGGCTCACACACACATGCTGTGGAACTCACATGTGCAAGTACCTGCCTAGGACATTGCATTAAACTTTAGCAGAATTATAAAGCACTGAAACTCTATTATTGAGCTGAATAGCCTACCTTTAAAGCTATTTATTCCAAAGGGTATTAAAAGTGAAATGACAGAAAGAATTAAAATGGTTCCCAATTAATTAAACAATAATTCATCATTGATTACTTACCTGACAGCTGAAGTTAGCTTAGCTGTATTATCAGAAAGCATACTTATTGCTCCTTCATCCTCCCCTTCTATACCCTGGGTTTTGGGGAAGGGTTTGAAAAGAGGAATAAAAATAGTCATAATAAATACAAAGGTCACGCATGCAAATACAGCCAGTACATTTAGAACCTATCTTCTCATAATGGTATTAATGTCTGGATTGTGTTTTACAGTTATGATGGAAGTTATATAAATGTAATGAAAATAAACACAAGAAATTGAAGCTTCTCATGAAATACAGTACTTCTAGTCCTACTTTTAAAATTGTATTATGCCTAAAATTCAGCATGTGTTGATAATTTTTGCATGGGGGGTGGCAGAGGGGGCTAAGCATCTCTGCAAGTACTATTATGTTTCACATAAAGCACATACAGGTGATAAAACTTACCATGATACTTTTAAGTCTTTTGACTTCATCTTCTTGAGCTCTGTAGGATTCCAGTTCTTGTTGAACAGACTCAGCTACCTCTGGAAAAGGACTAATGTAATACTCTGCATTAGGCTCAGTTAAATCCACAAATTGAAACACTAGAACCAGACGGGTTGCATGATCAAGACAATCATGAAAATTATTTCAGAAATATCAATACACAAATCATGCAGCAGTATCAAATCAGTGAAAATAATAACATCTTACTGTAGGTTTACTTAAACTTTCTAAGATACATTAACTGCTTTCAATATTTTTAAATAATTTTGATAAAGCAATTTTGTGCTCTGTAACAAAAAGCTAATACACAATTAATATGGACAAAGAATATTGACAATGAACATTCCTTAAAAAAAAAAAAACCATAATTCAAAAGTATTTTCAAACAAGCTCAAAAATAGAACTACCATAATATGAAGAATATTTAGAATTTATATATTGACTAAATTAATATAAACTCTGTACCTATACAGCTTACCTGCCCTTATGCTTTTGCCAGAATTTATCAGATGCAGTTAAATCATAGGACTTCTTGGTTTTTTTTTTAGGTCTAGCACCTGCTGGAGAACTTTCCATTCCTGTTGATTCTTCTAAGTTAACTCTATTCAAATGAAAATCCTAAAAAACCAGGAATCTTATGTAAATATTTGACAGTTTTTAATTATTGAATCAGTCTTTTATACTCAATCTTCTAGAATAATTTCTAAAAAATATTAACACAGCTATTTATTAGAATTTCATAGGAGGGCAGGAAGCATATACTAACTAACTAGATAGTAACAGCAGCAACATAAGAACACCAAAATTACTCACACTTATTGAAATAACACCAAACAAACACTGTGTTTTAAACACTAGGGAAATACCGAGTGCATGATAAAGCAACAGTTTGCAACAAAGCTGCTACTGCTGTTTCCACAGATGCGCGAACCTAGAAACTACATCTTTTTGCTAGATGCCACAGTTATGCTCACATAGTATGTCAGCATACCGCTCCCTGTATTTTTTCTGGTTCTTTCTCCCATTACTTTTGCCAAGGACAGCTCTGTATTTTCTGCAGCATACATAGTCCTCCCGGTTTTCAACAGAGATTAACAAGTACTCCGCTTGCTAACTTTATTCTAACCCTTTTCAAGAACATTTTTAAATTTCAGAAGTGCTCTTTGCTTGGCAGATAATGATAGAGTAAAATTTTCAACTGTACAGAATATGCCACAAATATTTTAGAATATTTTTTCCAGAAATAAAACTCTACTTTATTATGTTCATTACAATACACAGAACTAGATCACTGTAAGTGAACTTGTCAAATAAAATTGTAAAATATTTCTAGTTATCCCTTGGCAGAGTTCACCCTTAAAATGACATACTACAAATGACCCATGCCAGAATAGAAAGAAAACAAAGTAGCTACTCAAAGGAAGCACATGCAATCAATGAGCACAAACATCATCTCAGAAGACATGCTTACTGTTTCAGAAAAAAAAAAAAAAAAAAAAAAAAAAAAAAAAAAAAAAAAAAAGAGTATTGTACAAGTGCGTATGTTCAATAAAAACTTAAAGGAATTGTTTGATTACGAACTCAGCTGCAATTTTTAATGAAGATCTATGTTCCAGCTCAATTTAACTCACCAGTGACCAGTGTTTCCAAGTTAGTTTTGGCATTTACAAAGAGTTTTACCAAAACGATTCTTATTGATTAAAGTTCTAAGTGTCCTTTCACCTCCCCACTTTGCCTTTACAAGGCTTTCTATCCCATTTTTCTGTAGCCACTCCTGAAAAGTTGTTTATTCAGAAATGAGTAAAATTGGGGTTGTTCAGCCTGGAGAAGAGAAGGCTGCGGGGAGACCTGATTGCGGCCTTTCAGTACCTAAAGGGGGCCTATAGGAAAGATGGGGACAATCTTTTTAGCAGGGCCAGCTGTGACAGGACAAGGGGTAATGGTTTTAACTAAACCAGGGTAGGTTTAGGCTAGATATAAGGAAGAAATTCTTTACAATGAGGGTGGTGAAACACTGGAAGGGGTTGCCCAGAGATGTGGTGGAGGCCCCATCCCTGGAAACATTCACAGCCAGGTTGGACGGGGCTCTGAGCAACCTGATCTACTTAGCGGTGTCCCTGCTCCTGCGGGGGGGGTTGGACTAGATGACCTCTAGGGGTCCCTTCCAACCCCAAACAGTCTATGATTCTATGAAACAGGAATTTCTTCATACACACCTGTTTATGTATAGCAACACCACCATTACAATCTAAACGGATACAGCACACAATTTTGTGGCTGGGTTAGAATTTAGTTCAACGCTCCACAGAATTCCTGGACTACTGTAACTGAGAGCTTAAATGAAAAATAATTTATTCGAAAGCACAATTTACATAACCATCACCTCAGTAACACTTTCATGGTTACAAGGGTTGGCCTTTTAAAAGGCTACTGCAGTTATTTCACTAAATATGCTCAGTACGTGAAGAACCTGGCATGCTTGCCTTTCAGGTGAAAAATTTGACTGGTTTTGAAATTAAACTTTTGTCCTTGACATGGAATCACAGGCCACTTGGTTACAGTTTCACTAGACAAATTCATAATCGTATCAACTCAGTCAAAAATTCGATGCAATATGCGACATTTAACAAGTTGCTCCAGAGAAACTACTGAAACCTGACGCAGTATAGATAAATATCCAATGATCCTTAAATCATTCTTCTAGTGTTATTCTAATACCCTTCCATATTTGTAGCACTAATTGTCCTCACAGCTTCCACTACAACTTTGATCCCTCTGCATTTTGATGCACCGAAGCCCTACTCCAACAAGTGCCTGAGGCCACCTGACACTACCCTCTCTACCCAGCTGCTGAGTAGGAGGCAAGTACATGGAGTTTTGCATGGATTTACCACCTAGTAAGTGAGCACCTGCTGATTAAATGATTGGCAGGTAACAAACAGAAATACGTGTAGACCTTGTGCAATAGCATTTACACCCGTACAAATTCTAACTCAGGTTTCCATCCCATACTCTCACCAATTTTCAAAAGAAGCCTGTAGAAATTCAGCACCTCTATTTGCAAGTCTCTAGCCAGCTCAACAGCTATTAGATAAAACACAGTGCAAACTGTGTTTTTTTCATATATGCCCTTCTGAAAGAAACCAGGCCAAAAATTGTTTATTTGTAAAAAGCACCCTTAAGTTTAAGAAGAAGGGACTTGTCATAAGGAATTAATTACATAAAATAGAATTTAAAAGTGTCCTAAAACATCCCATTAGCTACAATATTTTCAGCATAGCAATGCCAGTTTCTGGACAACGCTGTATCTATGACTACACTGTTCAAAAGCAACTTTTTATACAAACACATACGTGCATGTGCATATCTTACATGTTCCTCAAACAGTCTCAACAATAAAACCAAAGTATTTCTCGAAGTTAGATACTGAAATGATTTGCATGACTAACTCTATAGTATAAAAAGGCCTCCAGATAGTAATTGTTCTGACTTGTATTATCTTTTATCATTTACTCCATAACTATATATGAAATGCATAAATCTTAGATAAATAGTATTGCTTTCATTCAAGTACATTTCTACTATTGGTTTTATAAAATAAACTTGAGGAAATGATAATGGTTTAGGGCTATCTGAATTTCAAAAAAATTATTAAAAAATTCTATTTTAGATTCCTCACAGTAGGGTCATGTACCACTTGGTACCTCTACACTGAACACATACACCCACCTTGTGGAGAAAAACAGAAATAGGTATTTTTAGAAATTCAAACTAATACTAAAATCAGTTTAAAAACTCATTAAAAGCATTTATTTTTCAAAACTGAATTGCACTTAATGGAGTTTGGAGTTTATATAACATAAAAGATCATGAACTACTGAAGAAAAAGCTAGGATTGCTGAATTACCTATCTTTTAATAATATCAAGATTTCAACTTTTTCACCATTTTGGAAGTTATTGCTAAATAACCCTCTAGAGAAAATATTCCAAGTTTTTTACTAAACAACTTCCAAATAAAGCAGACAAAACAGGTTTTGGATTAAGAGAGAATCTGGTATTAGGTTTAATAACAAGCTGAATGAAAAAACAGTTTTGGTAACAAAATCAGATTTATTCTTACCAGAACATCATGCACTAAAGCTTGGTATGTCCAAGTATGATGTAGAGGAGTTGCTAAATCTATGTTTCTGTCAACAAGGACTAATAGGGGCCTTTGGAAGCTGAAAAGATGACACTGTATTAGTACTTCTTTAAACATGTTTAGAATACCCCAGTAACATCCTGAGTGATATCAACCACCTTCTACTTCATATTTCAAGTGAAAAGGCAAACTGCCTACTGCAGAGATCCTCCAGCCTTCCCCAAAGCATCTGGGGCTGATCACTTCCAGAAATTCCATGAATCACTGTCTTAGTAATGATAAATAGATTATTCTATTTTGCACTAAGTGAAATTACCAATGTATAAATATTGAGCAGAAGTCAAAACACTAAACAGTAAGTAGCCTTTTAGGTATTAAATAACATGTCGTTGTGTGGATACATATTTGAATTCCAAACAACTGTTTCAGGGGTAATATTTGACCTTAATCTCTATTATGCACCACCTCAAATATAAAATCTCTCTCTCAAGGGTTTATTATTTAATTTTTCTCTTTGCTTGCATATGAAGTCCATAAAAAACCCCTATGAACTTCTGAGATGCATTGTGGTAATTCCATCAATACTTGATTTTGTGGAAAAAGAATGCAGACGTGCCTAAATGCCTTGGTAACGGCTACATGAAAAAATTATAGGAAGACAGAAAGGCTGTGAATTGACAGAACCTTTTCCCTCAAGCACAATAGCCCTACAGAAAATGTGATGGCTAAATTACAGTGTATTTGAACAGAGTAAAAGCATGTTAATTCCATGCGCTGGATTTCCTTCCAGTAAGTATTTTCATGTAGTTATATAATCTCAGTATATTAGTAATTTTTTTTCTGAAAACCAAACTAAAGATCTGAAGCCATTTAGCTGGTTAAAGGTTCCCATGTTTCCCTTTCCTTGCATTTTGATTTTCTGAGGGTAACGATGCTATACTATCAGGAAAACAAGCTACTCCTCTGAAGGAAAAACAGCGGTTACAGTTTATTTCCCATGAAAATGAGGGAACTGATGTTTCACAGGTATTCTCTCTCCTAATACCTTTCCACCCCTGACATTTTTTGTGTCTTTTATCCAAGTTCTGCTCTTAATTTGAGATAAAAATATGACAACTATTTTATATCCAGTTAGGAGATCATAACTGTCCCCTTCAGCAACAGTCTTCCCAATACATCTCCTCACCTTTTCATGTACAGTGTAAACTCCTGTAATATGCTTTCCTAAGGCAGCCTATGGAGCATCTGGGGGCAACAGTATCCACAGGAGGCAAGCATTCACAATGTCTTTTCTCACCCCTCTTTCCCCTCAAAGGATTCAAATGGTTGTGATTTAGCAGTCCTTTACTATCTAATTATCCAAGTGGTAGTCCTTAAGCAGTCCTCCTCTGGTACATATAGGGATTAGCTGAGAAACACTTGTTTTTGACATTACTACAACTGATAACAATGCTCACAAGTGAGAAAATAGGTATTTATTTCTTTTTAGTGGACTAAAGATTGCTGACAGATATGTTCAGACATCCAACTGAGTACCGTGATCCTGTAACCTGAGTGTATTTGCAGGAGCTTGGCTCTTGCCGGGTTTAGAGGTTGAACAAAATTACCTGGTTCATTAAATAATTTTTGTCTCACTGTCCTAGGACTGCACACTTATTAGCTATAAGTTTTCAAACTGGTTACACTAAGAGATTGAAAAACTCCCTTAAAAGTATATAAATTCTTTTAATATAGAATTTGAACTAAATTCTATTAAATACAGTTTTCAGTACAATGGTGACTTATTTAATGAGATATTGCAGACAACTGAAATATGAAAAAAAAAACCCCAACCCCCTAGTTATTACTAACACCATACCTGAACTGGCCAGCTCCAAGTGTGTCACCTGTAAAAAGACTGTTTCTGGCATCTCTTAGGTTCTCTCTGAGCTTCTTATCTAATTTCTGAAGGGGGAAAAAAATGAAACAGCTTTTAACAAATGAATGGTTTCCTAAACTCTTTATAAGAACAACATTTAAAGATTTATTGTGCTGGTCTTAGCTGCAGGAATTCTAGGTCCACTGCATGCGGGAAAGAAAGAAATCTCTTCCTTCTGTTTTCTCCCTCTAGCATTTATATCTATAATGAGGACTACACAGAAGATGTTTCCTTTATGTCCACTAAACTCCTCACAGGCAATTAGCACCCTCTCCCTAAACATGCGAATAGAAAATACCAGTAGGAGGTACCAAGAGGAAACCACAGCAGAAGCAGCGCACTGGGCTGTAAGACACTGCCACTCTAAGTGTTTCATAAAAATGAGATTACCCTCTATGAACACATGCACACTGAATGCTTAATGAGTATTATGTCTTCAGTGACAAAAAAAGATGTGAGGAAGATGGAAGAAATGAAGCACAGTGACTCCTAATGAAGACAGTGCCGTAGAGATTTTTAATTGTGATTTAGTTTGGTAATTTCATCCCTACTTGATAATCAAGTTCAATGTCAGTTTAGTTTGATATAGTAAAAATGTCTTGTACTTAGAAGGTTTCTCTGACAGATATATAAAAGTTTCTTACTAAGACACACAGAAAAATCCAGGCCAGCCAGCCACTTTTTAAACTGTGTAGCTTTAGCTTAATGGTTGTAATTATAATGGCTGTCAGAAAATCTTGATAAACTCTAGATTAGGAATGATTATTCATGTTCAAATTTCTCATCAGCTTATTCCATAATATTATAGTCTCTACAGATGAGTTCCGTGGAACTGAAATCAGAAAGGAAAACTGGTATATGTCCTTTCCAGATGTATTTCCTTCATAAGGGAAAGGATACAATGACACTAGATCTCTGCCTAGTATGGAGAAAAGTAAACAAGCTGTTGGGAAAGTTTTAAAATTATAATACTTGTTTAGAAAATAGTTTCTTACCACTGCCACCATTTCAGCTGCAGTTCCTCTTGAGCATCTGATTATAGGAATAGCTCCTAATAAAAGATATATTGACTTCTACTTGCATCATAATTTTCAGGTTATAAGTTAGCGTACTTTTCATAAAACAAGTAACATTAAGAGATGAAATTTTCAAGTGGACAATAGAAACCTATTAAATTTGTCTCTTGCAGTCTTTATCTATGAAACAAAAAATACTACACAGAAATATTAAATGAAGTTTTACAAAAGTCAGTCAATACCTCATACAGGAATTTATGAGAAGTACAGTGTACACTGCAGAGATAACTAATGTACTGTGGAGGCGACAAACTATCTTATATAGAAGCACTATAACTTAGTTTCAAAAGGTTTTAAGTCCCTTGAAAACAGTAATAGTAAGTACTATAACACCACCACCACAATTTATCAGTTACAACTCACTGCAGTGTAATGTTATTTTCAAAAGCACACTTTTCACTGGCTTTCAGGTTTCAAAGTCTTTAGCTACCCTTCCTCAGTTATCTAATTTAAGTGACTGAGTAAAAGAAATTTAATTTGTATCACACTAACACTTGAAAGAACTCAATAGGTCCAAGGGAATCTCTCTTGAACAGACTGTCCCATAGTGATCCCCAACTCCTTTTGTAGGAATGCTATCTCAGACTGATTGATTTCAGTGAGAACGTAGATTAAATATCATCACTATGAAAAATGTATGAGCTAAGCATCAAGAAAACTCACAATAAAATAAGTAAATTTAATATATCTTCCTATTCTGTCAGTTATTTCAGTTAGATCTTTGCAGGGTTTGTGTGAGCATTTTTTTTTTCTTCTTTTTCTGTGGGTTTGGTTTGGGTTTGTTTTTTTTTTTGAGAGCTACAAGTCCAAACTCAAAGCACTACAGATCTTTATTCCAAACTAGGATTTTGTAAAAACAGCAAATCCAAAGCTTTGCATTTCAGTATTCTTCTCCCATTGATACTGAAGACTAAGACTCAACTCCCATGTAGGACAGCCTTTATTGCCTTCTGCAGTGATGTACAGAAATAATCTGAGCAAGATCATTAACCCACCCTGCGAACCATTAAGATTTCTGCCACAAATCTAATTCTGCCTTTAATTTGCTACATGAAATCACTAAACTTCTAAGTATCTCACTGAAATGGATCTTTTCTAAAAGGAAAAACATATGGAAAACATGCTAGAATTTGAAAACTTACCAAGTGTAACAAAAAAACAGAAGAGACTATCAACAATAGTGTCCATTATAGTTTCCATTTCTGTGTCCGTTATATCTGGTCGGTTAATGGCTAAAACAGTGTGGAAAAGAGTTAAGAAAAGGGTTAAAGAAGTTTATGCCACTTCAACACTGAGAAAGCGATCCTCTTCTTACATAATGGCTGTTAATAGCCAACAGCTTTTGTTGCAGAAGAGATCTAATTGTGAAATGCCCCTCTTAGCACATCCATTAGTATTTTCCTTTTTTTTTTTTGTTTTCTTTTTTTGAGCAAAAAATTGGGAGAACCTAATTATTGCTTAATTACTGTCAGTCTCTAGGTTAGGGGTAACTCCCAAGTTCTAAGACATTTCATGCTACAAATAGAAAGATTTCACTCACATATTTAGGTCAGAACAAAGAGACATGTAGCAACATTTCTCTTAAATAATTAACACTGACAAGAATGTAATAGCCAACAGGAAACATCAAACCTAATCTTATCACAGGTCTCAAGTCAAGCACTACCTTGGGGACTCATGCCATAAATCCCATCCTCTTTTGTTTTATTTTACTTTTAAACATTTTTCACATAATTACCTGC
>NW_009260791.1:8040845-8052137 GCF_000687185.1 Egretta garzetta
AATAATGAACTTCAAACCTGTGAAGATTAATAAGCCTTCCATCCCAAATTTATGCATGGCCAGCCATAATCATTCTCGAACTTTAACTTCCCCAGCTTTTGTCCTCTGAGAACTTTAGAGATATGAATTATATTAGCAATTTCTACCAGCAGCTATGCTTAGTAAGTCAAACTTTCTACTAGGCTGCTAGGATGACAGCAGCAACCGAAGTGCCCCCCTCAGCGTTTTTTTAATTCTGAGTTCAAGTTTCTGAAATATCAGCACCAAGAAAGGCAGACTGTTCCCAGTATCTGTATTTTTTCTGTAATGACAAAACTTTGAAATTAACTGGGGCTATCGCTCCGTAGTCATCTCTAACTAATGGCCTCCCAGTTCACAGGGGGGAAATAATCTTAATTCCTTGCCTTTCTCAATTTTAAAATTTAATTCCCTCCCTATTATTATGTTTAAAATACTCATTTATGATATTCTAGTAATCTGCATACTGCCAGTGCCTCTGGTTATGTGTAACATGCACATTTTATGAGCACATTCTTTTTTTTGTACCACAGCGATCAACACAAATATTCAGTATTACTGCTCCTTAGGTCAACCTTTGAGAAACTCCATTAATAATCTTTCAGTAAAATGTTCTATCATGTTTTCTATAAATTTGTCTCTCTTCACTGTAACAAGCTTATTGGGGATGCAGCTATTACAGAAAAGTAAGCTCAGGTCTCCTACATTTTCTTGTTTTACAAAGTTGATCCAAATTTGGTGAAGAAGCATTCAAATAACATCAAACGGGATGCCAGGAACACTGACTTTATACCAATATTACACATTTACCCCTCCTTCTACAAAGTCATAGAAAAACAGAACCGAAGGGAGCCTAAGGGATTATCTAGTCAGCCCTCTTGCCCAAAAGTGAGTTAAACCTATGTTACTTCTGTGTCTAAATCAATTCCCAAAGCCTCCAAGTCATGAAAACGCCATAATCCTTATAGGTAATCTATTGTACTATTTCACTATCATTAATGTTAGAAAGTGCTCCTAATTAATATCTGACCAGGAACTTTCTTGTTGTAATTTAAGCTCATCACTTCTTGTCCATTACTACATGGACAGAGAGAATGCGTTATCTTCTTTCTGTCTATGAAAAGCCTGAAGAATGTTATCATGCTTATTTGTCCTGACATTACCTCTCTGTAAATGCAGTCATACAGCCAGAAAATCAGGAAACTAAAAATTAACCTTGTTATATTTGTTCTTAGTTCACCCATTCAGCTACACGTGTGACCACACACATAGCAGTGCTGCTGCAAGAACAGCAGCCATCTTTCATCACCATCAGATTTACATTGCCTTATGTAGGTTATGAAACTATATCCAAACTGGCAGTTTCCTGCTAGGGTTACTCTCCAAAGGCAAAAAAGACCACTACTTGTTCACCCCTGCACTCCCAGCGCCTGCCTGTGTCAGATCTAGAACTCACACAGCGAGATGGATCGGCTCAGTGCTCGAATGGAAAACTAATCATTCTCTATGGGAGATTAGATTTCTGTTCAATCAGCTTTTGGAAACAGCCCACTTCTAGATTGGTTTAAACACAGTGTGAAACCACATGTCATGTAGCAAATTTCAGTGGCCCAAGAGAAACTGACGGGTGCAAAACATTTTCAGTCATTTTAATCCAAATTCCTTGTTAGCTAGCAGGAATCTTATGAGAGCTGGTCAAGCATCTTTACATACACACAAACACATCACAAAACAATTATTACTAAAACCCTTAAAAGCAGGTTCTAGTAAAAAAAAAAAAAAAAGTCTGCTTTTCAAGCAAAACTGCCCTTCATTCTGACAATGGAACCAATCCCCAGAGTGTGAGACAGAACTCAGTTACGGATCCAGTTTTAAACAAAGGTACTGACTTTGGAAGTTGGGCAAGAGAGAAAAATCTCCCTGCTAAATGTTAGGCATACGGAGACATCTCATCTCTACCTCATCACTAGTGAGTATTCTGTGCATCCAAATAAATCAGGAATTAACCATTTGACACTATGTGTAGGCACTGTGACTACACTTAAGTAATGAGAAGTTGTTGCTAAAAAAGGGCTATCTTGCCCCTGACTGACACACTTCTGCTGCTTCCCTTGCATTGGATTTGTAGATCACACAAATGAGCTGCTATTTCCTATGGAATGAGTCACCTCAGCAAACACTCTGCAGCTCCAAGATTACTGGTTCTGATGTAAAAGGAGGCAACGATGAGGGAAACTACAGCAGGGGCAGCAAGACAACCCACCCTGTAATAGCTAGCCATTTGAGTAAGAGGGGCAGGAGAAGTAGAGTGATAGTTGTCTGTTGATTTAGCATATTAAATGGGTCAGGGGAGCACAAAAATCAAACCAAAGGAGGGAGGAAAACCATGTGGATGATTATGACAACTAGTACATATGTTGATTTGAGCTGCCACAGCACCATAGCTCTAGAGGTAATTGACCAAAGGCAGCCAGTTGATTTTCCTGCTAGGTTCCAAACCAGATCCAACAGAAGTCCCAAGAAAAGCAAGAGGAGAGTTCCATGAGGCTGTCTTCACTTGCAACTCTCAGACTTTACAAAGAAGCTGACATGCTTGGCTCACATGCTTGCAGAAGCAATCATAATTTCTTATTTTCTAGAATGCCCTTTCCCAGATTCCTCCCTGTGCTACTCCTGCCCCTGATCCTAACCATCTCCCCTTGCACACCCCAAAGTTTTCATGTCTTGAATAAGAAAAGCAGGTACTGACCAGTCACTGTCTAGAAGATACAAGAAACTATCAGTTAAAGTCATCTTTCTTGCATTCCTTACAGTACCTTTCCAACTGACACAGAAACAAAATACTTAATTCCTTAAGAATAGCAGAAGGGATTATGACTAGATAGTGGTGCCTAAACACAGCAGCCACCCACAGTGTCTATCTACATGTTTGAGCAACGTGAAATTTTTCCTGTATTATTCCATGTATAAAAAGCCCTACTATCCATATGTCTATACTGCAGTTCAGCTTTACTATATTTGTTATTTAAAAATACATCATTATTTTTCAATATTACAATAGCTGTGTAGTAAAGATGCTGAAATCAATGTCTAAGAACGGCTTCCTTCAGGACTTTAAACTACATCTCATTATTCTGAATTCTGAGCAGATCAAAATAAAGTAAAATCATTGCTTGTTATTAGCTAAAACTTCAAAAGTAAATTTCAACTTTAGACATTTCAGTGTAATTTTTATATAAATTTTACTTACCACGATATGAAACAAGTTCTTTGTTTTGGTTACACAATACAAACATGTCATCTTCTAAAGTAATAAAATTAAGATACTGATCAAACACCTAGGAATCAAAGAATAATGGTCAGAACAGTCCCGATGGAAGCATAAAAAAACAACAACTATCTGTGATTTATTGCTACTTGGTTTTGAACCTTTTACACAACTACCTATTAAAAGAAAGAAATGCAAGATACATGTATGAATTAAAAAGCTTGTGTAAGGATTGATAACACAAAACATTAGAGCACCTGAAAAGTGCTAAAAGAAAACAGTCCAAGTATTTCTTTGGACAATTTTTAGTAGCAAATCATTACTGAAAAGACACGTATGGAGGACATCATAACATCACAGGTTTATTTTTTATTACTTTGAAGGACTACAACATAAACAGTCCTGAGCTCTCAGGCAGGAGAGAGGAAAGAGGGCAGTATTTACACAATGAGAGATTATGGCTCATGAATTCTAATTTTTCTGTAACATACCTGTACATTCATGAAAAAAGTTAAACCTTTCTATAACATAAACCATTAATAGGACATCACACCAGAAAAATAGATTTAAGAAAGTTCACAGTGCTACGCTAATTTAGTCCTGCTGGAGACCTAAAGCTTAAACAATACTAGTAGTTTTCATTTCATTTCACAACAGTTTCTTTCTCTCATGCCAGTAGTACTCCCTAACAGGAGTGAGGAAAAGTGAATGTATAAAAGTATATATGAAAATAATAAGTTAATAATGTGCAGGTTTTGGTACAGGCATTCAGCAAAAGTAAGAGGTTACATACCTGAGACCTGCCTTTAAACCATAAAGGTATAGGAGTGTACTGAATAATAGTGTGTATGTATGAAACATCCACCTGTACAGTACGCTGCCTGTTTAAAATAACAACTGCTCTCATACTGCACTTTTAATGTATTTAGGAGCTAAACCCCCCCACCCCATTATACATGCACTGGATGCACTCATTGAACTGCTGAGATTGGGAATACTCTGAAACCTCTATTTCCCTTCTTATCATTTAGTACAAAGGTGTTGCAGCACTTGGACTTTTGACTAAGCTGAAGTATAGTACTAAGGTGCGTTACTGAGATGACTGCAGATTCCCTTTTTCCCCCCCACAGTATGCCTGACATCGAATCTAGCTAAACATTTGTTTTGTTCATGATTCAGTCTGAAAAGCTGTGTATGGCACTGAAGTGTCCACGTAAAAATGCAGTAACACCTGTAATGATAGCACCTTTAACATTAGACACTGGGGGATTTTCTTACCTTAGCCACTTGAGTTACTGCATTAGCTCCTATGGCAGCATTTGCAATATCTTCCAGTTTACTTCTTGAAATGGCAGAAATAAAGTTTAAATAATAAGATTCATAAAGCTGGTTTCGAAGATCCTAAAAGGAAAGAAAACCACAACCTTTTTCCTGAATAAGTACTAATATATTTCTGACTAATTAAAAAACATTTTTACTTTTACTACGTGATGTTCCAATTATCCACAGTCAAACTAAATTTTTGGAAGTGCTTAGCTGTCTGTTCATATAGCCGCGTTTTTGACTACACAACTAGATAGAGCTAACCTAACACAGAACTGCAAAAACCAGAAAATGAAATTTAAGCTACCAGATGGCAACAACTACTCTACACCTTACCACTGACCAAAAGCACCCTTCGCTCTTCTTCCTTCCTTGGGTGAAGATGCCAACCTTCCATCAATTCCTCCCATGAAAACTGAGGTTAGCCAAGTCTAACCTCCCCCCCCCTGCTCACAGCAGAGTCAAAAAGAGCGGGTGGCTCAGGATTGTGTCCATCCAAATTTTGAACATCTCCAAGGATGGAGACTCCACAAACTCTCCAAGCAATCTGTTCCAGCATTCAGCCACCCTCATTAAAATATTTTTTTTTTAAATAGCATTGCCTATATTTTGATTTTTGCCCGCTGCCTCTTGTCTTTTCACTCCCAAAACTCCCTCTCCAAAACACAGATGACATATTTACCCTTCTACTTTCTGGGAAAATGAAGTTTTGCATGTAAAAATGTTGGGTAATATTTTCATGACAAATATGTGCTAATACCTCTGTTGTGTCCACTCATTTGAAACATTAAGCAAGCAAGTTACCTGGCACATTCTGTCAATATTTTCTTCTGTTGGCATTACAAAGTAAACCGCTGGAACATCTGGAATAGCATCCCGATCTGAATGCAAAAGCCTGAAAGGAAGAAAAAAATACATCTCTGATGCGTTCCTCCTCTGATTTATGTAAAATTAGAAAAGTTAAAGAAATTATTTATTTATACAGACACATTTAATTTCCTAGAATTTCTCCCTATATTTAGCTAGATTTTAGCAAGAACAAAACATGAAAAAATAGCAAACCTGTATTTGTATATTTTCTGGCTGAATATATTAATAGAGGTCTCCAAAGTTTATTCAAAGCTTGAGAAAAGGCTTCGCAAATCTTCAAAAATAGATTAATCCATTCAGAAGAAGGGAAAATACTGCCTCCACAAAGTTCATATACCAATTATTAATTGTTGACATGATAACAAAAAACCTGCATGTGTCATACTATTAAACTTGCCTTTCCTGCTCATTAAAAAAAAGACAGGCAAGGCGCTTACATGTTTCTCTCACATTTCTGTTGATACGTCAACACATTAAACTGTGTTTCCATTTCTAGCCTTCACTTAGTAAATGTTAATAAACTTTTGAGAAAAATAAGTGTATCTTCAAAGATCGTCCATGACTAGTACCACAGATAAGGAACGACAATGAACTAAATAAATGTAATTTGGAGAAAGAGAAATGGGAAATCTCTTAAAATAATACTTAAAGATTCTGTATCTTTGATGAGAGACAATTAAAATCTATGTGCAAAAAGACAAGCAGAGAATATGCACAGTCCCATGAAACAGTTTGTGCCAAAATAATGTTAAGATATATGAACACAAAGGGAATTGTACAGACAGATTCCCCAAAACACCTATTGGATAATTCTTATTTTTGAGCAGGGGCCTCTTCTACTTAGTAATAAAACCTACTGAACAGTGTCTTTAGAATGACCTTTCCGCTCCCTAATTCTGAATAATACCACCTGATTTTAGAAACAAGTCAGGGTATAATCTTTATTTTAGCAGTTATTCAGCAAATGGCTTTCAATGTTTGGGTTGTGAATTTGGAGGAACAGTAAATAAAGTAGTTTTTAGCAAAAACCAAATTCCTGATTTTTTTTACTTACAGGTGCAAAGTGATCCCCATATCTCTCAGCTCTTTCACTGACAGCAAAGGTGAGATTATATCTTGGCCAAATCTGTCATAAATGAGAACCTGAAAACAGATACACATCTTTTTACAAAGTGGTGTAAAAACTGGATACAGTAGAATACAGGATACAGTGGGTACAGGAATACAAGGAAGTGCTATCCTAACCTGAAAAACGCTAAACATTTACCAATTTATAATATATCATTAATTTGTCATGGACTTCCATTTGTGCTTACTAATGCAGAAAAAAAGAAGAAAGAAAAGAAACTCAATGATAAAGGGAAATAAATTAATCAGTTCCATCTCCTGAAAAGTGTCAAACAGGAATCTGCCGTCAAAAATTTGTTATTGTAAGTGCAGAATTTCTCTGACTGCATTTGGAAGGAAACAAAAGGAGAAGCAGAGAGGAAAAAAAGGAACTAGCAAAAAAAAAAGGCAACAGAATGGATGAAGAGACAGAACATATTCTTTGTAGTAGCAAAAACTTCTCACAAAATTACTTACTTTTCAAAGCTAATAAAGGTAGCTTGAGTTCAGTTGTCCTAAATTTAAGGCTATCAATAGTTCTTCCCTTTCTATGGGCTTCTGTCTCACTCTGTGAGTTCACCTGTAAGGTATCATGTAAGTTTCTGCCAACAGGTATCAATAAGACCTAAGTATATTCCAAAAATGTCCTCCTCAGCTGCTCATTAAAATACTGCCTAAAGAATCAGTCATTGGGTCTTCAGGCAGCCGATATCTCAAATATGTATTTTTTTTCTCAGCAATTCTGATATTCAATTCTCTATTTAGAACCCACAGGAAAAAATACTTTGTACAAGCTAAGAACATAGAGAATATACTCAAGTTAGTTAAAACTTGGAAATCTGTACTTTTTTGAACACTATAATATTCTTCTATTCCTGTTCAAATAGTTCTTACCTTCCATACTGGTTCTCCTGTGCTGTTTTTAACAGGAGGAACATTGAAGTTCAGCATGCGTTTTAAAGCCACTGGAAAACAAAGCAGAATAATATTTTGTTCTCTTTACACTTCAACAATAGATATTAAACACTTTACCAGGATTTTATTATAAGTTTCATTTGAGAGGAAAACCATCATAAAATATAAATGCAACAAGTCACATTTTTGCTATTTTTATGCAGCTTTGACTGACAAGTGGCACATGTTAGCTAGGATTTATGGGCTCTGGAAGACACTGCAAAAGGAAAAGAAGCAAGTCCCAAAACACAAAGAAAGAATCTCCCTCCTTAGTTATACGGGTTATATTCTGTCACAGTTTGCCTTAAAAGTAATTCCAGTATCTTCCTGAAGGTGCATTCTGTGCAGTAGGAATGAGTTTGCTTTATTCCCCTGATCTGCTTTTCCTACCCCACAGGAACAACAGTATACACACAAGCAAAAAATACCTTTTCACCTGACTAAAACTGATACATATTTTGAAACATTTTGAGAGCTCACAGGAAGAAATTGCTGCTTTAAGTGGTAAAAAACTACCCCTAATTTGCAGCAGGAGAACTCCCTGAAACAGGAATGAGCGTTCACTTAACTTCCCATTCAACACAGAAACCAAACCAGATTCCTTCACCCATCTCTAACTTACAAATCTATTAAATAAGGAATCCTTCCTCATTTATCTGATTAAACAACACACTATGTGCTGTTCTCCCGTCTTTGCCTAGAAGCAAAAGAGTATTTGCATCAATGTAAGTTAGTGGCTATTCTCTTCAAACTCATCAACAAAATCATCGCAAATCTCTGCCAAGCAGAAAAACTTTCAGAAATCAGGACGATGTACACCCATTTGCTCATAAATGGAGAGCAGTAGAAACTGGTAACTTTTGAACTCTTCAGCTGAATGAGGCTTGTCAGCATACTCAGTGCAGTTCCCCTGCGGCTTACAGTATCGCAGGACAGCTCAGGCTGGAAAGGACCTCAGGAGATCTCCACTCCAACCTACTGCTCAAGCAGGGTCAGCTGTGAGGCCACACCAGGCTGCTCAGGGATTTATCCAGTTGAGTCTTGAAAACCTCCAGGGATGGAGGTGCCACAACCACTCTGTGCAACCTGCGGCACTGACTGCCCTTGTGGTGAAAAAGTTTCTCCTTATACACAGTCTGAATATCTCATTTCAATTTACGCCTGTTGTTTCTCACCCTCCTGCCATACATCATCCCAAGGAGCCTGGCTCCATCTTCTCAATGCCCTCCCCATGGGAAGCTGCTGTTAGGTCCCCCAGTGAAGGTGCCAGGCTGAACAAGCCCCAGTTCTGCAGCCTCACCTCAGAGGGCAAATGCTCCAGCCCCTGACCATCTTGGTAGTCCTTTGCTGTACTCCCTTTAACTGACAAACATCTTTCCTGTACTGGTAGCCACAAACTGGACACTGGTCTCCCAGGGCTGAGCAGGGGGGGATAATCACTGGCTGTGATCCTGTGAATATGGTTCATAAGATCCCTGTTGGCCCATTCCTCCTGCCCGTCTAGGTCCCTCTGAGCAGCAGCTCTGCCCTCGAGTAAATTAACCGATGCCCCTAGTTTGCTGTCACCTGCACGCTTAATGAGAGTGCACTTTGACACTTCCTCCAGGTCACTGATAGAGATTTTAAACAGGACAGGTCACAGGACAGACCCATGCAGTGCTCCAGCTGTTACCAGCCTCCAGGTATAGCATGTCTGATTAATCACAACCCTCTGAGCCTGACCACACAACCATTTTTTTTTACTTTTGTTACTCGTTGTCCACCCCTACAGGCCATAACATCCTAACTTGGATACAAGAATACAGTGTCAAAAGCCTTGCTGAAGTCAGTGTAAATGACATACCCTGCTCTGCTGTTGCCTACAAATCCAATAATTTTATCACTGAAGGCAATCAGGCTAGTCAGGCATGATTTACCATACCTAAATCCATGCCTGCCTCCTCCTTCCATGATGAGAAATATTTTCCTAGAGGATTCACTCCACAATTAACTCCAAAGTGACGCAAAGGATCCCCATTTGTTGGTGAAGGCGGCACGGGTACCTCAGCCTTATCGGTGTCCATCACCACCAAATGACTGGCTCCATTTAGCAATGATTCAACATTTTTCCTTATTCATATACGAATTCATATACGAATTCCTTATACATATACGAATATATTCATATATAGTCATACGACTACTATGTCGCAGCAGAAGCTCTTCTCATTGCTCTTGACATCCACTGCGAGTCTCAACTCCAGCTGAACTCTGGCTTTCCTAACACCATCCATCCATGCCCAGGGAATGTTTCTAAAGTCCTCCTTCGTGGTCTGTCCCTGCCTCCTCCTCCTGCACGCTGCCTTTTCAAATCATATTACCAGCAGTGAAACTTGACCATGGGAAGAAGCAAGCTAGCAGTGAGTGCTGGGTCTCCCTGGAATCCAGCCTTCCACTCGCTCAATACTCTTCTTTTTTTTTTTTAAACACCATGGAGCAATCCTGAAAGCTGACTGCACAGTGCTCCTGCAGCCTTCGCTCCCTCACTGCCAGCGACACCTTCCATAAATTTCAACCATATCAACAACTTCGTATAAAGCCGCACAGTTATGCATTTTGGTACTACAGGATCTGAAGCAGCTGCTTTGTAGAGTTTACCCTTTGAATTAAAACTTGGCATAAGCTCTCTGCTAAGTAAGACAGCAATCAGACTGGTGATGTGCTGTGACAATCATGACAAACATTCAGCAAGCCTCTGGGTTTCTTTTTTGTATTTATATTGCCATTTCATTTACGCTTAGGCTGAACACTCTCTGGGGCAAGGATCGGGTTTTTCGTGTGCTTGCACAATTATATGCTTTGACTGGTTATGAACCAAGATAAAGGTCACAACAGATGGTGCACATACACGGTGATACAAACACTAAATGATAATAAATCTTTTCCTTTTTTTTGAGTATCTTTCAGTTGGTCAGTCTACTTCCTTGCAAATGACCTCCTCAATGGAAGACAGCATGGGTTCAGTGGTAAAGGGTGACTGAAATAATCAAGTAACAAGGTGAAGCACAAGAGAAAAGAATAAAGCTGTATGGAGTAAGGGCTCAAAGACAGTAGGCTTTATCAGAAAGGTAGCAGAAAGCAGTAAAGCATTGCAACGGAACATCAAATAGCACTATTCATGGTAGATTGCCACATGAATGAGATTACAGAAAGTAGACTTCTGGTACAAAAAGAAGATGGAGAATACACCTAAATACATAAGGTCCACACAGAAACTCAGACTGAGATTTTTTAGGCAGATGGTTTTAGTAATTTCATGTTAAATAAATGCACCCAGCATCCTCTCTACCACCAGAAAGATACTGCATGTCTCAAGGAGAAGGGGACAAGACTACAGCTCGAACTACTGACAAAAACTCCAGCAAGCAAGGGAAGTAGAGGACTATGGAGCCGACATGCTCTGCGCCTGTATGTTCAAACGGGTGGCTCGAGGCTCCACAGCGGAGCATCAAGACATAGACGAGTCACTTATGAACTCGTAGCGATGTGGAAGGCGGGGCTGGATAACTAACCCTTTACCCACAGCAAACCTCCCGCGTAATTAGCTGCAGCTGTTAACCTGGGGGCCAGTACGCACCCCGAGGCCCCCGCATTGTCTTAACCGCAGCATCTCAACAGAAGCTTTATTTTTGCAGTAAAGCGGTATTTCCCGTTGAGCCTTGCCACGGGCAGAAAGGAGGCTGAAACGGAGGGAGCGCACGCCCCGCTCCCCA
>NW_009260791.1:8052831-8076581 GCF_000687185.1 Egretta garzetta
GTAGAACCAGCCCCCGTCCTTGAGGGAGCTGTAATTAAGAAACTGCAGCTTAGGATTTAAAATCTGGGCCTGTGCTTTTCCCAGCTGAGAACAGAACAGGCTGAGATCTTTCAGACCGGGGCGTGGTGGTACTCTTTTCCACCGTTTTTTTTTTTCTCCAGCGAAAAGTCATATTAACAGTTTTTGCGCTAACCTGAATTTTCAAGATGAATGAAACGATCCCTGGAACATAGCTCACCTGCAGGCAGGGCTGCTCTGAGGCTCTCAGGTTAACTCCACGGAAAGGACTGATGTTTCAAAACCAGGCAGGTAGCAACAACAAAGGCATCGCCTTTTAGTGAGTTACTGAAAAGGAAAATTCTTGCGAGTTTGCTTGTCTCTGACTCAGGTAGGGGATACCCACACGCAGCCTTCCTTCGGCTCTCCATGCCTTACAGCTGTGCCCTTAGAGCCACCCCACAGTGGGAACAGCCCCACACACCCCCAACTCAGTTTTGGGTACAAAGGTACCTGGGTAAACATGCTTATAGATGTATATAAAGGTGTATACAGGTACACAGCTGAAACTAAAGAAAATAGTGATAACACTTCTAGAACTAAACCCCATTAAATCACCAAAATAAAAAAGAGAAAAGTTACATATTTATCCCAACAGAAATTTAACTCTTTATTGCACTTCGAACATATACATAACAGTTATTTCTCACAATGACATTATTTCAACACTGATGCTACACCTGTCAAGTATAATGTTGCTTGAAGATGCAACATTTCAGGCACTGATCCTGCAGTTCAAATTAGAGCTAAAAATATTTACAAAACTATACTTTCTTGCATAATATTCTAATTAGCATAGGTTTTAAAAGAACTTTATGCAATACAAAATCACAGGGTTGCATTGTTTTGGGGGGTTTTTTGTTGTTGTTTTTGGTTTGGTTTTTTTGTGGTGTTTTTTTTTTGTTTGTTTGTGGTTTTTTTTTTTTTTTAACAAACAATGTTTTGACAAGGATTTTCTGTATACATATGATTGGACATTTCAGAAGTCTTTGTGTTTTCATTTCATTTTATCCAACTAGTAATTCCCTTAAGTAAAAAACACTAAAGCTTGAACTTTAAAATGCTTTACCACATAATACAGAATCAAGATAAACCTTAAAAGCATATTTTGTAGCCTCCAGAGTTGCATTTCCTTCTCTTTGAATAAGAATTTTTGATACTATTTTCAAAACACACATGCAGAATGGGTGAATTAACGACTAATACTCTGCTCTACATTTTAAATACACCTCTGAAAATCCTCAAGTCTTCCAATCTCAAGACTGAACATATTAATGAAACAAAGTCAGAGCTGCAGCACATGTTGATTTGGACCTTTAATATAAACTTTTATTAATTTCTTCTCCTTTTGACTGTATTTCACTTATACACCAGTTAAAAATGCTAACAGCTTTTTCTAATAAGCATCCTTTGCATGGGTGAAGGCAAGTCACAGAAATTTCTTATCACTTGGTTTTTCAAACTTAGATCTAAAATACTTGAGAGGTTGGTTTTTTTTGTTTTTTTTTTTTAAATTATATGTGCTTTAAGGAGCCCATACTAAACCCACTAATACTAATCTATTATTGTTTACTAGAAAATGGTCACTATAGAAAATAAATAGCTTATTTGATATGCTAATTCCAGATGGAAGCTTAGGGTTTGATGCAGAAACTGCGGGGTGAAGTTCTTTGGCCAAACACAGTCAGAGGACTGCAATCATTCTCCTGCGGCCCTGACAAATCTTCCAAAAGATGTAACTTCTATAAAAATATATTTAACACACCACAGCTAATGTATATGCAATTCTTCTCCTTGTGTTACAGAAATACTGAAAGTAAGCAACTTCCCTAATTTCCAGATGTGCCTCAGGTTACAGTTTATGTAAAGTGAAAACTACCCGACAATATTGCACTTCAGTGACTTGCTATAGCAATTAAAAACCCGACGATCATTATAGCTACAGAAATTGCTCTTATGGTTTCCAGACAAGAGACCTTTCTGTGGTTTGATGGATTAAGAGTCAGCTTATTCAATGGAATTTTAATGAACAGTTAGAGTAAATTTAAGATTGGTCTCTATAAATAAATGCTGAAAATGAGCAGAAGAGAAGTTCCCCTCTGTAGTAGCATTTAGGAATACAACTTGAATATACCAAGGATTATATTAGAATGTCTAGATAGAGCTGATCAAACCAACAGGAAAGGAAAGACATGTCCTGAATGTGTACACATGAGTATTAGAAAATGGGAACAAGTTCTGTGTAAGAAAAATCTTTTCAAGCAATATTAGAGACTAGAGGATTTTATGAATTCCATATTTTGATGTAGCATTGTGTAGCACAACTTTAAAGTTAACTTAAACCTATCAGCTGCTGAATTCAAAGCAATAAAAGGTGTGAACCCTGTTTTTATCTCAGATACTTTCTGAAGCCTTATATTCACATTACCTTATTATTTTTTTCTCCATTGAAAGTTTTAAAATGCAGTTTATTTAGTTTTGAGTTCTAAACCATTTCTCTTGCCACTGCAGGTATGAGAAGTCCTTTAAAATTATCCACGCTCTGCTTGCTACTTCTCTAAGTTCTGTACTTCCCATACAGCCCTATATAACCTAATATTACAGAAGGCATTTATCTCTAACTAGGCAAGAAAAAGGAATACTGCACTGGGTATGCCACTTGTTTTTAAAGTATAATACTCTATCTGCACAAGATTCATTGCTGTATTTTAGAAACATGAATATACAGCATAAATCTGTTCTATGCAAATAATTGCAACAAACCATCTTTGTTACAATGGTAACAGACCATTCTGAAGGGTAAGAATATAAAGACATTATTGGCAGTGTGACATTCAAAAATTATGCAAAGACGACAAACATGGAACATTATTGGAGAAAAAAAAAAATCAGAAGAGAATGAGAAAATGCTTAGTCTATGAACTAGTCAAATGACATTCTCCAAGAGCTCATGCATTTATTTTAAAGGCTACTTTAATATGCTTTTAGCTCAGAACCAGAAAAACACCACTAGCCCTGTCTTAATTTCAAATATTCTTAAATTTCTAGTGACAGGACTTTGATGAGATTAGATTGTTTTAGCTATTTGAAAGCAGTGAGAAATACCTGATCTAAGCCTTGCGATAACTTACTTAGACACTTCGGAAAAAAAAAAATTTAAAAAGTGTCATGCATATTTTTGTTACCCAGTGATGGAAATAGGTCTGTATAAAAAAAATAAAATTAGCACCTCTCCCAAGATCAAGAAAGAAAGAGAAGCTGTAGCAGTTTAAGAAAGATTTCAAAATACCTGCATACTGTTAACTGAACTATGTAATTTAAATACCCATCTGCCTCTTTGTTTTTGACCCTTTATAGCATGGTCTACAAATTCAGTGAGTGAGTCTTGACTGCCACTTCCATTTACAATTTACCATGGATGTACTTTCTTGCCAAGGCATTCAGAAGTAAAGCAATCCTGCTTTTATTTTCAAAAAAACCTAAGCTATATGCTATATTAATAAAAATGCGTATGATTATTTTCAGGATTTTGAAGAATGCGGATATATATAGATATATACAGATATATATATCTATATACAGCTATAGCACAGCCTATGTTTGGGACATAGTATAGGTGGTCAAACTGCTGGTGGGGAAATTTCAAAAAGACACCTGCATATATTAAAAAACCTGTACTTAATGTCCTTTTAGTTTCATAGCTTTAGTATTAGTAACATTAAATTCTTATCGTGAGGAATTTCACTACTTATCTGGCTTATTGGCATTTATACAAATACTTCAAAATTGAAATACATTTTATACATCTTCCTCAGACTGCGCCTACAATTGAACAGGAAGAGTTTAGACTAAAAACTAGAAAAGTGTCAGGCACTGACAAGCTTGGTGGTAGACTGCCTTTAGTTTAACAAATAGTTTTAGTGCATATTCCTACGGAAATACTGACTTGCATGGAAGACAAAGTAACATGTTCTAAAGAGCAACAAATTCTTACACTTTCATATCTAACAGCATTAAGTCTAACTCTCATACTTCACTTTGAAAGACCACTTATTGTTGCATATTCAAGATTTACTTCTAGTTTTTACTGTTTTGGCTATGTGTATGATTAAAAACTGATGTATAACAGTAGAATGCAGAAACATGTGCAAATGCCAGACTGTTTAACAACAGAAACTCAAGTTCAACCAGATTTTGTTCTTGCGCCTTATTATTTTGCCTAGGTTTTCTCCAGACCTTAGTTATATTTTAATGCACTAACCACAATAACCTTAAAACATAGGTCTACATGAATCATCAAAACGTAAATGAATCATCAATATAAAAACAATTACTGGAAAAATATACATGGAACAACTGAAGACCTGTATCAGAGTTTTACATGAGACAAAGCTGTACAGCAGTTATCTTCAAAATGTACCCGATTTGACTTCGATAAATAAATTACTGAAGAATGTAATACAATCAACATACTTACCTGTGAGAGCTAGAATGTTACAGAGTTTGGTAACATTTCGTATGTGTCTACAGCAAAAGTAGACATTTAAAGTACTTCTGCAAGAGATTGCTGGCTCTTGAAGTCAACTTCAAACTGGAAGATGGTTCAACAGATGAAGTGTATTTTCATTTGAAAATTGTTTTCCATCTTACAAGATAACTACTTTTAGCATATCTTTGGGGAAAAAGTGAGAAAAGGCTGAGCATGCTGTCCAAAAATACAGTAGCGATTTGTAAGCAGACATTCCTGCAGAAAATTGAAGTTTCCAACATCCAGCTTAGTAGCAATACTATTTATTCTTTTTCGACTCTTAGTGTGTTTCTGATGGTGAATTCCATTTTCTTTTTAAACTGCTCATATGTCTTTGTTATAGGGAGCTCCAAGCAATTAAGGAGTCTGTTTCCAACAGGATACCTTATATGCAAAAATTTAATAGTAGGTTCAGGATCAAAACCAATGGGGGGTATAGTAAAAGAGCCTGTTACGAAGAGCAGAATATCCTCCAACGTCACTACAGACTCACCACCTAAAAAAATAGGATTAGGTTGTATCATTTATTGCTTATTATCCACAAACCATTATTCTTCGTGTTAAGTGTTAGAGGAAAAACCCTGAAATCAGGAAACCTCAGGATCAATATGCTGAATGAATACACAGTTATATGGCCAAATAAGAAAAATTTTAGCAAGAAAAACCCACTTGGGCTAGTTCTGAAAAAATCTTAAATGAATAGAAATAAAACCCTCTTCTGCAAGAAAATACCACTATTTTCTATCTTTTTTGAGACACATACTATCTAATAAAGTTCACAACAAAGCTGAATAGAGGGGATTAACGGATTTTTATGTACCTCTTAGGCTGGGTTTTTGTTGGGTGTGGGAGTTTTTGTTTTGTTTTTTAGTACCAAACTTTCAGATATTTACTTCTCTCAAGTTTGATTGTAATTAGGCAAGTTTCAGAGATTATAATTAGTAAGGGAGAGCGGGGAAAAAGGAACAATTAGGAACAGAGACCTCAAAACCTTCATTTATTTACCCCACTGAACTCTAAAAACCAAACCCTGTATGTATACCAGCAGCAAAGTACCCTGTACTGGGAAAGGGGAAAAGAAAAAAAAAAAAAAAAAAAAAAAAAAAAAAAAAAAAAAAAAAAAAAAAGAAAAAGAAAAAATTTACTTACTTTCCACATCTTGCAAATAACCCATCCAAAAATCAGCACCTTCAATTTTATTTACATCTGATGAAGAATGGATTGTAAAGAGATCACAAATAGTTTCTGCTGAAAGTCTTTCCGGTTTTTGGCACAATATAGTAGAGAATGCTTCTGGATGCATTTGCATTTTCTCTAGCACACCAAGAGTTTTCAAACCTTGCCTAAAACTAGGAGGGGGAGGGGGGGGAAAGAACAAGCATACATCAGAAAGCCAGTAGGTAACTAATTGTACTCTGCATTTTATAAGACTGGGCATAATAAAGTTCCCCCATCTGCAGTCTCCAAGTCTTGTCCATAAGGTGTACATAGTAGTCCTATTCTATTTTAATCTTGGAAAATTTAATTCTCATTTTAGCAATCTAAGTGTTTCTGTGGAGCTTTTTGGGCAGATGAAGGAAATACAGTCAATTTCTGCATATCACTGGTATTTCCTGGTACTTGACTGTATAAGCATGGTTTACTTTTAATTTGTATGCAAGAACATACTGAATTGCTTTCTTACAAACATCTGTTTAGAAAACACAGTTTAAATACCTTGTCCCTAGGCAAAAATGAGGTGCATTAAAAAACAGCCTTGACTTGGCTTCTGCTGTCTGCATGTGTTTACATGCTATTATTCCTCCCTGTGGCAAATGCTGGTAACAGTATCCTGGGCTGCATTAGGAAGCGTGGTGCCAGCAGGTCAAGGGAGCCAAACCTGGGAGTGCTGTGTCCAGTTCTGGGCTCCCCACTACAAGAGATGGAGACATACTGGAGAGAGCCCCACTCGGATGATTAAGGGATTGGAGCATAACCCTGTGAGGAAAGGCTGAGGGAGCTGGGAATGTTCAGCCTGGAGAAGAGAAGGCTCAGGTGGAATCTCAATGTGTAGAAGTATCTGAAGGGTGTTTGCAAGTAAGTCAGAGCCAGGCTCTTTTCAGTGGTGCCCAGTGACAGGACCAGAGGCCACGGGCACAAACTGAAACACAGGAGGTTCCATCTGAACATCAGAAAATGCTTTTTCACTGTGAGGGTGACCGAGCACCGGCAAGGGTTGCCCAGAGGGGTTGTAGAGTCTCCACCTTTGGAGATATTTAGTTGAAAGTTGTCTGGACACTGTCTTGGGCAACTGGTTCTAGGTGGCCTGGCTTGAGCAGCAGGTGGTAGACAGGATTACTTCCAGAAGTCCCTTCCAACCTACACACCAATCGGATTCTGTGATTAACTAAATTTATTATTTTTTTCTTAAAAAGCAGCTCTGCAGGTTGAAAAAATTTCACTTGTTACTGTGTACTGGGTAAGAACATTGCAAGCAACTGGCTGTACAATTTAACCACCATGTTAAATCAGAATTAAAATTTTACTTGTTTACCTATCATTTCTTAAGGCCAAATCAGTAAAATTCAGAATAAACATGTTGGAAGTGTACAGTCAGTGGTGTAGAACGTTAACAGCTAAAGTGACTAACTCTTTACTTACTTCTCAGTCTTTGGTATTGACAAGTAAGTTCTTGCTCTGCTCACTTTTGCCCTTTTTAAGCCCATCTCCAAAAAATGCATAAACACACATTTTCCCATAAACAGACTACTTATTATCTTTTACTTTTTAAATGACTAGTTTTAAAATAGGATATAGATAGGTCAAATAGGCCACAGAGGGCCTTGACTGAAAGACTTATTACTCTCAGCTTCGTTAAAAAAAACCCTCACATTCAAAATCAGTTTTTTCATAGCTCTTGGGAGATTCCGTTGATTCAAATTTGTCAAAGATACCATAAATGTGTTAAGTATAAATCCAACTATACTTGCTGGAAAAATTAGCATCCAAAGCCAATGGAGAATGCAAATTGGAAGTAAGGTCAGAGACCAATCAAAAAATAATCAACAGCTGCAACTTTCCCAGCTATTTGAAGTTATCACTGCCTCATGAAAACACCAATGCAATACCTACATTCCAAGTAGGCCAACTTACACTTGTGCACATTATTGCCCTCTAATGGCATGCACAAAATCCCTAATTAGAACTCTGGAAAACTAATTTAAATTCTAAACATATGTTTAACACTACTAAAATTTCAGGATTCTAAATACCAGTAATTCTGAATTAAAAGTGAACATAAATAAGCTAGAGAAATTTTGTAGCGCAAAGGTCTTTGTCATGCTACGGTTTACAACTGTGAATCTGCCCTCTTCCATAAGGTTGAAAAAGGAATGAAGGAATGTGACCAAGGGGAAGCAGAACGGAGTGGATATGTAGAGAAATAATTTTAGCCTTTCAGTTTAACTAACTAGTTAACAGTTACTACTTAATCCACTGAAAATACAGTACATTTCATTGGTTTAAATGCAGAATAAGGAAGAACATGTGAAAGTTTTAGCAACATATTATTTAGTACTTCAGTGAGGAAGAAATCCAGGAATTCTGAAAATTCAAACAAAACAAACCTTTCTAAGGGTGAAATAATTCTCTTGATTACATGATGGATCAATATGTCATTCACCAGCACATTTTTATCACACAAAGCTGTTATAGGTCTTAAACATCCAGCAGCAGCAAGGAATTCGTAACACTCGTGTACTGTAGACTGTAGGCTGGACAGACTGTTTGCATATTTTATCTGTATCAGAAGACAAAAGTTAGGAATTGGTTTACTCCATGCGTGTTTGTATATATATAAAAAACATGCTTTTTATTTTGAACTTAAGTTATATTCAATAAGCCCTTCTCTATCTCCAAATACAGTCTTGAACAAGAATTTGCCAGTACATTTAGTTTTATTTACCATTTTTATTGTTTGTGCTACATCAACATCAGCAACATCTTCCAAAGCTGGCTTCACATTCTCTGGACCATAGACAAGACAATTGAACAGTGTTTTGGAAAAGAAACCAGGAGATGGGCCACCGTGAACCAGAGAAACTGCAATCATTTTACCAGCTTCAAAATACAGATTCTCTTTTACAGCTGCAAATTAAAAAAAAAAAATTACTATATATACATAAAAATAATTTGTGATACTTTTTTTTTTTTTTTACAGAAAATCTCATAATGCGATTCCTTCTTACTTTAGGAGATGCCACAAATGAAGTTTGCCATCTCCTGCTGGTTCAAACAATAAGACCAGTATTTTTTACACAGCAGTACCATATTCTTTTATTCCAACTCCTCAGCCACTATCAAGCTCTGGGAGGAGATGTAACTTCCTCTTACACTTTGTACCCAATGCACATTTAATTCTGAAGCGTAGGAACACAAAGAAGCTAGCTTTGGGTCTTTAGGGAACATGCTATCAGAGATAACGTTCTAGAAATTTGAGGGAGGGAAAAATAAGTAACAGAGAAAGTGAGTCAGGAAGAAAGAAATTCACTTGTAGAGAACAAATACATTAATTAAAGAGTTCCAATTCTAATGATATGCTGTATTTTTTCCTTGGTTGTCATCAACTTTTCCAACTAAACCAAATTTCTTGGTATTACAAATCTGCACATCACCCCCCTTTAGAATTGAAAAGCAAAAAAATTCAAAAAACCAATTTATATTCATCAGGACTCTAATTGTGAACTGACAATCATACTGGCTGAAGATCTAAAAACCTTTCAAGCTGCATAGTTCTTAATGTATTTTTGAACAAAGCATTTAGTTACCTTGAAAATCAAGGGACAAGTTCTTTGCAGAAGAGCCCTCAAACAATGATGAATTCTGAAGGTGAAGCATTAATAATTGGAAGAAACGGTGTTTTGATGCAGCAGAATTATTTGTCTTTGATCTATTTTTGCAGTTTGTGAACTTTATTTCAATGGTGTTTGTAGGACTGAACTTGCGCTGTCTAAATCCTTTTAAAGCACTATTCCAGATATTTTCTGTATTGATGTTAAGTCTTGTAGTTTTTGTATTAACCTGTAGCTTTAACTCCTTCAGTACATTAGAAACTTCCATTCTTTGCCTTCTTAAATGCCTACAAGAAAGTTGCATGTATTTTCAGATGAAATCTATGATTCATAATTAGCAAGAGTTTACAGGAAACATCCTAAGAAACTACTAAGAAAAACACCTCTTTAAACACTTTGGTACTTTAAGTATGGGTATTATTTTTGGTAATTTAGGTATTGCCTAAATCATATCAGTAAAATATTTGGTGTAGATGCTTCAAATTTTAACTCTATAGGGGCAAATTTTGAAGTACCTCTAAGAACTAGAAAAAAGGAGGTAGAAATAATTACTTTGGCATAAAATGAATAGTTATTTTCTTAATTCAGTTACACCAACATAGTGCCAAACAATTCTCACACCATCATTCTACATTTGAACAATGTGAAACAAGTGAGAAATTGAAGCGCTTACCACGTTTGTATTAAAGATATGTTTTGCAACCAAATTGCAATACACTGTCAACTATGCACTAATATTTAATCTCTGTTACTATAATCGAAAATACATTTGAGGAGGGAGAAATATTGCAGTTCTTGTATAACAAAAATAAGACACCAGTCTAAATAAGATCCCTTCTTCATTTTCTAAGTTGCAACCAAAACTATTTCAAATACCCTACCTACAAGAAGTAACTAATTCCCTCATCAGAATTGTTAGCACATAATTTATTAAGTCTACCTGTAATAAGTACTCACACTAAGAGAAAAGTTTTGTAGCCTTAAACTGAATATTCAAAATTAAAACATGTTAATTTACCAGTGATTTTAGCATAATCATGAACTACTCTTATGGTACAAACGCAAAAACATTGAAAATTCAGGATATGTCTAACTTGAAGGTAGTTAGGATTTTTATTCCCCCTTGTCTAAAGAATGGCTAGCCATGCTTTGGTCAGGACAAATATGTGTTTCTGGGTTTTTATCCCCTAATCCCCCTCTGGCATTTAGAAACAGCAGAAGCCTTTACCAAGCTATACCTTCAGCTCTTCAGTGTACTCATTCCATTTTTCCAGTGACTATATACACACACACAAAAAAAATAATATATAGCCACTATACACACAGTAGGAAATATGGCATAAAGCCAAGTGCTAGATTACTCTTCAGCATAAGAAAAATAGAAGAAAATACTTTTTCCTCTGCGACCAATTCCTGTTTGACGTCAGTGGAGATAAGGACATCGTCACTCTGTTGGATGCTGGAAGTTCTAGGTGTGAGCAGGGTGACAAGTTGTTCTGGCACATTATCTTTGGTGACCTACAAGCCAAAATACTGTTTTAATACAAGATATAATTGAAAAATGCATAAACGCTTGTTATTTGAAGGTAACAATATAATTTGTACCTATTACAGTACCGAATCTTGTCTGCATGTTCATGGACACAAAGTCCATCAGTGCTTGAATTACAATTTTAAAAATAATAATTCAGTATATTATTATGTTGTGGTTTTAGGGTTCGTTTTTAGTTGCATCCCATACACGAGATGGGAGTCCTGATACAACAAGTAAAAACTAAAACTATGCGTTTCTACAGACTTGAAAAGTTTTTATTACAGCAGAGGAAAACGTTTATAATAAATACCTTTGTAAGCTAGATTTCTAGCACACTTAACATAGAAAAAATACCAACAAGCAACCTTAGCTTTAAGTTTTGCCATTTATACATTCGAAGTTACCTCCAATTTCCTTTTACAAGGATCCAATTTTATCATACTAAAAACTAGTTTACATGCCATCGTATGCAAAGAACAATAGCAAATTTACAGAGTTCACTGCTTACTCAGAAAACTTCAATCACTAAACTTTACTCCAATTCTATTAAATATGCAATTCAGTGTAGGAAGTTTCTCATATGGAATAAGCCATCGCCTCCTCATGTTTAAATACTATTTTACATTATAATCAGTTTTCTGCTTGAAAACAGAACATTACGCACTGGAGAAGAAAATTGCATTGAGATCCATGTGACTGCCGAGGGCACTTTGGAGATGGCTCTTCCAGCAAACACGTTGTCCCATCTGTCTTTTCAGAGGTAGCCAAAGAACGCTTTTTCTGTTTGCTGTAGTTCCCTGTACGATTAAATGATTGATTCAGTGAATTTGCTACGTGTAAAATACATAGTGTTACAATCTCTCATTCTAAGCAGCCACCATAACTTTACCTGCTTTTGCAAAAATACTTCGGCATTCTATGCACTCCCAGTTTTGCTCCCATGACTTCATAGATGAACAGGCCAAATGAGTTCCACGGGAACCACAACACTGACAACGCTTTATTTCCCATTTACTAAAATGAAAAACTTACATATTTAGCATTAGACAGAAACATAAGGCCAATTAAAACAAAGAATATTCAACACTAAGTGTAATCTAGACACTAAAAAAAGCATAATTTTATCAGTCTGTTAAGACTGTACATATTCAAAGGAAACTTTCTGCAGATAAGGTGAACTCAAAATTCCTCGCTGCAACAACAACAAAGCAGCTAGCTTGTGTTGAAAGAGGCTATGAGTTAGTCTGCTCCCCTGCCTTGAAGTCAATAGCTGGCAGGTGGTATTTTCTCCTCATGTTGCTAGCTGGCAACATCCTCTGTGTTTTATGGGTAGCCATCATTCAGCTTTTCCAAATGGTAATTTTTTTAAAGGAGCACATCTGATTATTCTTACACATTCTGAATAAGCCTCTTCATTAATGCCAGTGTTTAAGTATCTGTTAGATTTTTGTCTAGATTTCTTCAATTTTGCCTTAAAGTACAATGGAACAACATGACTGATACTAGTTCAAATAGTGGAAGCTTAAGGTACAACTCTTAAAGGCAAAATAAATCCTGAGGTACACACATACCATGAATGAACCAAGCAATGTTTGGTCAAATCTGTACAAAGCAAAATTAATGTCTAGAGAGAAGAACCTACCACAGTACTACAGAAACAAGTCTTCAAAGTAGAGGCTCTGACCACTTTGAGTATACTCATGCCAATGGAAGATATAAATTTCAGAAGCACACAAATAAAACAAGAAAGAATGCAGAAAATGAACTTGTTAATCAAAAATTAAGCAAGTGGTAGAGCAAAATAAAGCCTTTTACATGGTCACTCAAGCCTCTCATTTATTGTCAATATTCTAGCTGCCATTTGCATGCAGAGCAATAGCTCACAGGTTGATTTCAGATTGATTTTACAAAGCTAGTTAATTTTCAGCTAAGTCTATACTTCAATGAATTTCTTGTAAAGGTATTAAATATTCTAACAATTATTTAATTGTTTAATTAAGCTCTGAATGAAACATACACATTAGGCACTTGCTATTCTACATGTTATGTAGATGTACAAATTCTACTTCAGCGCTGTATCAAATGAGAACAAGGACAAGATAGCTGGTAATTGATCGGTTTGGTTTTCTTGGCTTTTATAAACCAATTAAGTTAGAGAAAATTAGTACTGAAATATTACGATTATAGGGAGTAAACCAAACATTTTATTTGGACATGGTGCCTTGGCTTGACATTAAAACCTGATGCTGAAGAATATTAAAGCATTCAAATAAGAAAAAAACCCCACCACTAAAGAACTATTGCATCCTAGGTTATACCTTCCTGCAAAAGTATCATACCTATCAGGTTCATTATAGTCCCTTCCTTTCTTGCAGAGACACCTTTTAATGTCACAGTGTTGATAACATTGCAGTAGGTCTTGATATGCATTCTCTTCAAGTTCCCAAGATGCATCCCTATAAACAAGGCAGAAGATCTGTTATTACAACTGTATTTCCGATTATTTAAATGGGTTGCTCTGTCTTTGGAAAAGATGTATGTAATAACTACACAAAGAAATTTCAATCATGTAATGTTCTAGGCAACAGCTAGACAACTGAGAGGGGGAAGAAAAAGTTCTAGGAATAAAAATAATGCTATAAAATATACCCACAGACTTTTTCTTGTGTACAGTTAGTATGATTAAAGTACTTATTATTTTTCACATGGCCTCAGTGCACGTTTGCTCCGTTTCATATTATTCTGCCTTCTTTCTCACAGCAGACATGGATATTTGTTTTGGCAGTCTACTCAAGTTATCACTGAAAACGGTCTCATGAAAAGTCACTGAGAAATTTCCAGTCTGAAGAGACTGATAGTTTAACAATAATACTTCTAACAAAGAAACATCATTCTGATCACTTTGGCTTATTTTGAGTCCCATCAAATGGTGAAGACTTCTGATAACAGCTCAGAACTTTAGAAGCAGTCATTATACTAGGCATATCCTTAGCAATCCCTTGGGAGAAGATGGAAGCTGTATGGCTGAGTAATCAGTTGATTATAATACTGTCTGGACAGAATTTCAGATAATGTAAAAACTTGGGCACAGAAAATACACTTCTCCGCAACCTCTATGTTAATGCAAAATTATTGTATTCAAGAAGTGTTGTGATCTTTTAAATAGGTCCCTGGTTGAATCATGGCATAAAAAGTGATTTTTCAGAGCTTTCTGCTTTATGCTCGAGGTGACTACTTTGGTCTTTCACAATTTTTATGCATAACTAAAAGGAAACAGGCTGCTCTTAGCAAACAAAACAGTTCTACCATTGAAGGTAGAACTGAGGTTTCACATATTAATAGATGCAGTTCTATCGAAATTTTTACAGAAGAGTGATTATTGACAAGATTACTTACTTTTCTGGAATGTGTATGCCCATTCTCAACATTTCTTTCTGAAATTTGTCCTTGTTATTACATACTGTGCACCTAAAGAAAAATATCCCAGCACTCAAAGCTTGATACTGTGTCAAGAAAAAAAAAACACAACAAAAAACCAAACCAATTATTGAATTACTACCATCCTTAGGATGCTGATAAATAATGCCTTAATATCTATAACCATTACATTCACGGATACTGTCCTGACATGGATGTTAAACCTGACATTGATCATGATGTCACTTGACATTGAAGCAGATGGTGAGCATTTTCTCTTCCTTTAAAGGACAAGAGCTCACATGCTAGAATCATGTTAATAAACAAAAGCACAACCCTTTTCAGTCAACCTCTCTGGATCTAGAATGAGTTTACAAAAATAACTTTATAACTTCTTCCAGCACTGGACTTTGGCAAAGGGAACTGATGACGGATAAATGACATTTTTAGCATTTAGATTCTGCACATAATGATTTGCAAGATGGCAACTACCTAGGTTGGACTTCAGTTCCTAAAAACAACTGAATTTATTTTTAGTAATAATCCTAATAAATAAGGCATGAAGCGTATCACACATGCAGAAACATGGAGGGGAATTAATAGTGTAAAAAAAAAAACCTCCTTCTTGTAAGACACTAGTCTCCAAAACATAATTTTAGCATTGTCCTTCAAACCTAGTATATTTCCATACCTACTGCCTACATTAACCCTAAGCAATTATACAGTTTTAATTAATTGTTCCATTATTTTTAAACACAACAGAAATGTGATCTCCATGGACGCAAAGAGAAAAGAAAGGGAGAACCTGTGTTACCTGCAAGCATTCTCGATGAAACCAAGCGTTTTTACAGCAAGGACTTTTCAATACAGTGTAAGTTGGAAGCTGTTCAACCAAATCCAGGCATATTGTACACTGTGAAGTTCCACTAGATTCTTGATCTGGAAACTTTTGAACTGGTTTATGTTCCCAACAGTAAGATCTAAAAACAATAATTTAAGGTTCCCTTATGAAAACAACATTTTAAGAACCTTCCTCAAAATTTGAGTATAGCAAAATGAATTCCGTTTTATATCTATTTTTCATGAATAAATGCAACAAGCTAAAAAGGCTAAAAAGGTTTTTGTTATTTCTGAGCAGTGCTGGCACAGGGTCAAGGCCTTTTCTGCTTCTCACCCCACCAACAAGGAGGCTGGGGGTGCACAAGAAGCTGGGAGGGGACACAGCCAGGACAGCTGACCCCAACTGACCAAAGGGGTATTCCACACCATATGATGTCATGCTCAGCATATAAAGCTGGGGTAAAGAAGGAGGAAGGGGAGGCATTCGGAGTGATGGAATTTGTCTTCCCAAGTAACTGTTACACATGATGAAGCCCTGCTTTCCTGGAAATAGCTGAACATCTGCCTGCTGATGGGAAGCAGTAAATGAGTTCCTTATTTTGCTTTGCTCGTGCATGCAGCTGTTGCTTTACCTATTAAACTGTCTTTATCTCAACCCATGAGTTTTCTCACTTTTACCCTTCCGATTCTCTCCCCATCCCGCTGAGGGTAGTGAGCAAGCAGCTGCGTGGTGCTCTGCTGCCTATCAGGATTAAACCACAACACACATGTAAACAAATTATGTATCTAACAGAGCAAGTCAACAGAACAATAGTAAGGAAGAAACTTATTGCTAACCATAAGAAACTTATTGTCAACTAATGCTCTGTAAATTAGAGATCATATACCCTCTTCTCTCAAAACTTCTTTTGGTCCAAATAATGTGCTTACTGTCCTCAGAACCTCAAGTTCTTCCTATATTTCAATGCTACCACGATGTTAAAAGAGCAGTTTTGAGTTTGCATATTGATTCTCCAGAGTCTAGGTAGCAGGATATAATTTATAATTTAGCACATTTTCAAAGAAATAAGACAGCCAAGAAATGTAGTTCTAGAAGAAACCTTTCCAAAAAAGCCTTATTTTTACATGTGCTTGACTTAATACAAGTGATTTAAGTTAAAATGCCTGCCAGACTTCAATCCATCTACCCTACAAACTCAGCTCACAGTAGGCAGAATAATGCCGTTGTCAAATGCACTCAAGACTATTTTGACTACGGCCAAGATGCTGGACAGATAATAGTAAAAGAAAATAAAGCAGGTTTTAGACATTTGATATTAAACCTATTTCTCCTACAGTCCATCTCTAATAGGAAGATCTAGAAGTCTTGTGCTTTGAAACACGACAGAATGGCAAACTGTGTTTTGACTGCTGAGATAGGCAGCCAAACCACTGCCATTTCAAATGCACAGGAGGCAGACAAACAAAAACCCCAAACCAACCATTTTGCAGTTTATTTCAGAGTTTAGGATTTAATGCTCAATTTTGTAAACAATTTAACTCCTTGTAGAAGTATTACATTGTATCTTTAAAAGCTCTGAGAATTTAGTTTATAGGTACTGGGTATGCAATATAATTGCTTGGCCTTCATGTTTTTCACAAATCAGATGTTTTTTCTTAGATAACCTGCACGTCATTTATACTTAACAGCCTATACAGTAACAACCCATAAAAAAACCCAGATCACCTCCTGTATAAATATAATTAATTGAAAATGAAAAAGCAACAAAACCCCAGAACTTACCTGAAGTCTTCCATGAACTGGAAAATACACTCCTTTTGTATCCCACAAGGAAAATGGTAACTTCGTTTGCATTTGGGAGCTACACATCCAATTGAAGCACCCTTTTTCTTACAGATATTACATTTCTAGGAATAATTTGGTTTAGAAATAACAGAATATTAACAGCTAAAGTCCAAGTAACATTACAGGAATTAAAGCAATAGAAAAATGAAGAAGAGTATAAGAAGGGAAGACTAACTGTGACAGGACTATTGTGTTTTAGCCCTATTTAAAAGAGTAAAGATATGTAGTTATTTCATAGACTTTGATTATGTATTGTTTTACATGCGTGTTGACTTGTGACACATAAGCCAAAATACAAGTTCTTTTACCAGTACCTATAGTTTAGCTGCATCTATAAAATTATATGATATGTCAGCCTGAGGCTCAGCATAATGTCATGAGGTATTATGCATGTGTAATTTGCTCTCACTTATCTGCAACATACCCAGGAAATAAAAATATTAGCAAACTTCCGCAGGTTTTATTGTCCCTTGTGGCTTTCATGAGCCCAATATACTTGTTACTTAAATGTAAAATTCAAATGCTTGAATGGGCTCAGCACACTGCCCATCAGAGAAAGAAAAGAAAACAAACTCCACAGGTGAAAGATACTAAGTGCATTTAGAAGTTACTTTATTATTCCCTTGTAAATACCAAAGACTTCATTCTTACCAATTTTGCAGCTCTATTTACTTCTTTTCTAATATCCATGATTAAGAATCCATCTACACCTTCATCTTCCTCCCCTCTCTGCCAAATGCCACTTGACATCAACTATGGAAACAAATTAAGTATTTGAAAACATTCATCTACCTAAAGATTTAAAACTTACCTACACAGCGTTTAAGTAACAGAGAAGTTTAGTCTAACAAAGCTTGTATGCAAACATTTTAACTATTAAAAATCTAATTCAAAACATCCATGTATTTTTGTCTGATATAACAATAGGGAATAGTAACCAGTAACATGAAAATAAATATTTCATAACATCAAAGTCTTATGTAATACTGTAGAGCCCAAGATGGCGAATTTTACCTTCCTTTTTCAGATATACGGACTATTCAGATAATTGTCAAACAATTACTTTCAGCATATAAAGCTTCAGAGGAAGTAAAATTAGTTTAGTTAATGTGAATGACAATTGTGCTGTGGAGATAATAAAGCACAGTAGGAAGTATTTGTACTGAAGAGCAACCTGAGAGGAAAAGTAATTCACTTTAGAGGAGAACTAAATAAAAACAGAATCAAGTAACTAGGCAAGTCAGAAGAGCCTGATGATAATTTAAAGTTACGAAGTAAGGGAGTTAACATCACAAACTTCAAAAAACTAACTAGTTTCACAACTTGTTGCCTCCTATATTCTTTACAATCTCATTTTATAATCTTGTCATGGTTTTGGCTGGGATAGAGTTAATTTTCTTCCTAGTAGCTGGCATAGTGCTGCGTTTTGGATTTAGTATGAGAAGAATGTTGATAACACACTGATGTTTTAGTTGTTGCTAAGCAGTTCTTACATCAGTCAAGGACTTTCTCAGCTTCCCCTGCTCTGCCAGGTGCACAATCACTGCTCGGAGGCAGGTTGGGTGCCAGTGGGCGGGTGGTGAGCAGTTGCATCACTTGTTTTTCCTGCATTTTGTTTCTCTCTCATTGTTTTCCTTTTCATTATAATTATTATTCTATTTCAATTATTAAACTGTTCTTATCTCAACCCATGAGTTTTCTTACTTTTGCTCTTCCAATTCTCTCCCCCATCCCACTTGGGGGGGAAAAGGTGAGTGAGTGGCTGTGAGGTGCTTAGCTACCGGCTGGGGCTAAAACATAACAGATTTCAACACAGCACCATTTTCTACCTACAGAGTTTTATCAATACATGTACATATAATACATAATATATCAAGTTGAATACAGGTAAAATTTTATACCAAAACCAATTAAGAATGTATTTTTTCCAAATGTGAGACATTCAGCAAAGAAAAACGAAACTGCACCACTAACTGCCTCTTTCTAGAACTCTTTTCTTATATAATATTCACTATATTCAAGTAAAATCACAGGCTTCTGTTTGTTTGTTTTTAAAAAGAAGTACAGACCAAAACCTAAAAGATGACTGCAGGAACCTCATCACCGTAAAACATCGTATAAATCATAAGGCTCAGTGTTGTAAGCATGCCCTTTCCTAACTGTTCTGCTCCATCAGAAAAGGACATTTTTCCTATCATTTCATATGGTGTTACGTATGAGACAAAATGATCATGAACAGACCTAAATTTCCTTCCAGATGCTTAAAGTTTATTTAAGAAAAAAACCTCTATGCAACTTTAGAAAACCTCCACTCTGCCTAGTCTTTGAAGGATTCAACATCCAACCTATTAAGCCACCTGCAGTCAACACAGTCCTTAAAGAACTGGCTGAGAAAAACAAACAAAACCACAAAACCCCCAAAGTGTTCCCGATGTTCTCAAGACTGTTTTTTTAAACTTGGGAAAAAATTTCCAACTTTTTTTTGTTTGAAGTACTCATATTATTTTAAAGACCTGCAAAGATTTAGAGTTTGAAAGGTAGTTTAAGTATACCTTTAAGAATATGAATCTTGGAAAATGTCAAGTGTGATAACAAAATATACTCAACTGTAATTTATATCCACAACTTTGTTCAAATTATAAGTTTTTTAGTAAAAATAGTTATAGCTATAGAGCTATAGAGCTGTAATATGATCAGTAGGGTACATGTTTCTAAACTGAAAAGTAGGACTATTTCTTAAGTGTTACAACGTCCTCTGTGATGTCAGAGAATAACTCCCAGCCAAACAAGAACTAGTGACAAACAAGGGAAAAAAAAAAAAAAGAAAAAAGAAGACAACTTTTCTCTACTTTTTCCACAAGGGGTGGAATTTTCACATTCTAAATTTTGAAACTACACTTCTCTTACAGAAGCAAATATGTAAGTGCAATCTGTTCCCTTTCTCTTAACATGTACCTTCATTGCTACGATAGGTTGGAAGAATTAACTAAGTAATTAAAGTAAATGGATTATGAACAGAATTTAGCTTTGAGTCAAGGCTTGTTGGGATTTGTTTCATCTCCCATACCTGATGAGTACAAGCCTTCAAGGCTACAAATTAAAGCTGACAGTTCAAGCTTTATAACAGCAAAACTTAAAACAACTGTTGAGACAGTTTATTACTATTTAATACTTGTTGCATTTACTTTTTTAATTTCCAGTTAAAACAGACAGGGTCCAAGATCAACACCATATACTTACCAAACAGTAATAATGAACAGTGAGATTGTATTCCACATATGTCCTTTTTTCTCCATACTTTTCAGGGCAGTCATCTGTCCGTCCACAGAGGACACAGACTAAAATATAGAATCATGTTTACAATCACAGTGAATGTATTGAAAATACTATAGATCAGCTGAAGAGCAGCAACTTTCATCTCTTTTACATGTACCTTCAAGTAGATTACTGGACAAAGGTCAGTAGATACCCCCCCTCTCTCCTTAATATTGAATTCTATAGTAAAAACAGAAGAGGGTACTATTTGTTCCTTCTGTAGTTCCTAAAAAGAAAATACTTCACCAGTTCCACCTGCCAGCTGATTCAGGAGAAGGCTATCACCCAAGCTAAATTCACAAGCAGACTGTGCTCCCAACTGAAACGTTCTTCCCAAAACACCCAAGGATAATTATCAAATGGCCAACAATGTCCAGATGCGTGTGAAATATGTCATCTAACTGTTTCCAGTATTGTACATAAAGACAACACCATATTAGAATCCATGAAGCAACTTAACTGTTTCTTTGGATACCTATGTGATAACTTTAGTGAAAAGCACATGAATGGTATCCTGTCTGTATCAAGTCATATGTTACCAGTGCCTTTAAAACATATGCTAGTTTCACAACATTCAAGGATTTGAGACAACATTGGAGTCAACTAAAACCTTAAGGATTTCCCCATTTCTGCAGTTCCTAGCCCACTAACACACTTCCACAGACATTTAAGACCCTCCCCTCAGTTCTCAATAGATCTATAAGATACATTTTCAATAGTCTAACATCAAGAACAGTCATAGGAGTGATGAGAATAGAGGTACTGCTTCAGCCCAAGAGGGTCCTGAATGATACATCTCAAACACAGCTGTGCCTGATTTGGCAGCTGAATTCCCAAAGTTACTTTCTTAAAACATCTGCAGGAAAGACTATTTTTAAGTAGTCCAATTACGGCAAACAAATCCAAGGAAGTTTACAAGTTATTTGTTTTTCATTCCCTGAGATAAGTGGTTCCAACACAATTTGATTACTGAAAATCCACTTGTTCTTTGAGCCCAAATAGAGCAAGCTATAATTGGCATTATGTACGCAGATTAAAGATTCCTATTACTATTTAATAAAATCCATACTTACATGGACTTTGAATGTCAATATTATCGTTTTTACTCATCCTGAGTTCTTCTGACTGGCTGTCATGAAAAAGAAATGAGGTGTTAAATACATCTAGTGCATTAACCAATGACCATTATATACTGCTTTTACTTTTTATTTTAAATTGAAAAAAACCCAGATTCAGTAAAGTAAAAAATGGGATCAAGAACAAAATAATATTACAATTCAACTGTTATTGTGAGAGATGGGCATTTGGAAAGCAGGATGCAAATGTTCAGAAAAAAAAAGTACTCCCAGGCATGTAGCGACTTAACTATTTCCCCAAACTATCAAACAAGGTATTTTATTTTCAAAAGAGAAAACAAAAAAGTCCAATGCAACAGCTATTTATGTGTAGACTTAATTGTACAGAAGAGTTTGTAGTTATTTTAAACGTCAAAAATAGCGATCCAAGGACAACCAAGGAAGTGGCGGTGACTCCTGCCCAGATAAAGATTGTATTGCCATGAGAAACTTGCTTGGAAGAAAAAATTAACTCAGTAGGATAGTGGCAAAATTATGAAGATAGTCTCCATTGTTTGGAGAAAATGCAGGATCCTGGCCTAGTTAAAGAAATGCTGATCTAAGACACCCGCCACAAAAACTCCCAACAAACTGGTGAGGAATCCAAAACAGGGACATGCATACAGGAGAATTCACACCACTTAGAAATACGTATTTTATATTCTGAACTGGGGAGTAATTTACTTAGAAACATTGACCTAACCTCCATTTCTTTCAAACATCACATGCCCCTAAAAATTAGATCCCCAAGATACATTAACATGGATATACTGGGAGCTGGCCTTTACTGTGTGCCACAGCATACCTTCTAGCCCACCTTGGAAAAAAAAAAACAAAAAACCAAAACAAAACCATGTTTCTTCACCGCAGCATTAAGATGATTATTCTTTCTCTAGTGCAAAGTAGAACCCTTTTAAGAACATTTCTGTAGATCTTTATCTTGCCTTCTCTTAGGAAGCTGAAGAAAGCATTACATGAGTTTTGCAAGACAAGAACCACAGGTGATTGCCTGCAGATCCATCCTTGACCTCACAGGTAGGTGAACAACTTCCTTCACACTCGCCAAAGCGAGCAGTGAGGCAGCTGGTAACAAATCCAAGGTCCAAAACAGAAGCCTGACAGACTCTGAGCTCTCAGAGTTTTGGCATTTACAGTTTAGACGTCTGCCAGGTACAAGCTTCAAGGAACAAACCTCTGAAAGGAGTTGTATTGAGAAAGAAAAAAAAAAAAAAAAAGGGAGACAGAAGTCTGAGGCATAGGGCAACTGCTCTACAGCATTGCATTTTCTTAGAGACCCAGAGTAGCTGTACACTAAAAAAAAAAAAAAAAAGACCTTTACCAAAAAACCATCTAAAAGGAAATAAAAAATAAACAATGCTGCAAACAAATTAAGGCAAGAGGCCCTTAAGAACACACACTGCACCGACAGTCAGATAAAGCAATTGGTTCCAGGTTCCAGTTTTCCCAGAAACACACTTCCCTCTTTCTAAATTACAAAAAAAAAAAAAACTTAATCGGGTACAGGGGGAGCAAAACACAAGCACGCAGCTCACACAGGTTCCCTTCTCTTCGGGATTTCCCAAGACCGGTCACTATCAGTTTCACAGTCCTGAATCTATTAGGGTAATAAAGCAAAGAAACGATCTATATGTAAACACACAACACCAAATTTTCACCTCATTTGTGGTAAAACGCCCTATCAGGTGGAAAAAGCACCTATGTGGCTGGAAACAAGAAATGCACCTTCCTACCTTTGCCTGGCTCCAGCAAAACAGAAAAAAAATCGCTACCCCTCCCCCCCCCAGCCGCAATTCCTTCTACTTTTCTCAAACTCTTTCAAGGAAATGAACCCGGAGTTCAAATTTGCAAGTTAAAAGATATGCGAGAACAACCATTGAAGCTCCATGCACAAGTCCTACAGGGCTCTCTGCAGGAACAAAGCAATTCCCTATCGGTCTATTTGCAAGACAGGAACACATTATCACCCTGTGTTTGTAAAAACCGAAGTGTAGATAAAATATATCTACTTTGCCTAAACAGGGTAAAAAAAAAAAATCCTCAGAGTGAATACTTCAGATTTTGCAACTCCCGTGACTCTTCACTACTACAGAACACAAGGTGTTTTTTAACTCGAGGATGGGAAAAGAAAAACCAAAAACCAGCCCCAAGAGGCAAGGTTTCAGGTACGGGTTTTCTCTGACACGCGAACAAAGGAACCCTCCCGCATCCCCTCCGCTCACGCTGTGTGTCCTCAATTTACCTAGGGCAG
>NW_009260791.1:8077323-8077697 GCF_000687185.1 Egretta garzetta
GCTTTTCCTGAGAAATGCACTCTTGGTTGTTTGGTTTTAAATCACTCTTTTGTTCTCAGGCGGCCGGAGCCATCCCAGCGCAAGGCCGCAGCCCTGACCTGCGTTCCCCCTCGGACGCAAAGACGTTTGCCGCGGTGGGGTGGGGTTTCTCAGCTAAAGCTCGCGACGTTTACGCTGATGTTTTGCCATCCAAATGCCGCCGGGCTGCGTCAAGTGGCAGGTCAGTCCATAGGCGAGCTCTGCTTCCCTGCCCCCTGCAGCCGGGCTGCTGCCGTCCCTCGGCCCAGGGGCCTGAGCAGGCGTCCCCAGGACAGCACCACCCGAGAGCGTGGGTAGCGGGTCTGCCACCTCACACCCCCCCCCCCCCCCCCCAG
>NW_009260791.1:8077776-8111935 GCF_000687185.1 Egretta garzetta
CGGGAGCGGGACTGGCACCTGGCTGGGCAACTCTGCTGACCAGCAGCTTGTTTTCTTCACACTACTGGCCCCTGTTGTTGGCACTGCCTCTCTTTTCCTGTGCTTGTTCGTCCTCAATGTACCTTCATCCCACCCTTTCCCCATCTTTGGCCTTTCCCCTAAATACCCTGTAATGCATTTTGCGCAAACGCTCAAAAATATCCCGTCGTGAGTTTGCTCATTCCTGAGAGACTTGTGATAACCTTCCTTCCCCCTCATCCATTAGAAAGTTCCAGCTGAATCTCCTCAAGACTTTTGAGTGGTTCCCTCAACGGTCCATCACCCGCCTGAGATTTCTGGTCTTTGGTACTGTCTCCGTGATCTCCTGGGTTTGTGTATCTGGGGCTTGATTACTTGTCCTGTCTGTTGTCCAGTTCTTGTACGTTCAACAGCTGTTAATCAGATACCCTCAGAAAAAAATGGTTATTCCACATATCCTTACAGTGTGTGCTTCTGAAAACGAAGAAGGGTGTCTCTGGATGTGAAACAGAGCAAAAGGCAGAGATAGACAATTGCAGGTAATTACTGGTCTGCTAAAAAAAAAAAAAAAGAAAAAGATATTTTTAACAAATTACATTGGTTTTCCTAAATGTGCCTCAGTATGGCGGATGTCCCATTTTATCCAATAACTGAGCACCTACCTGCTATATGAAAAATCCAGAACAGATTCCATACTCCGCCGTGGATTTGAATCTATGTTTTCAGGAAGCACAGAGTATCATTCTTGCCTGTATCCTCTCTGGATTGCTGACTATTCTAATATATAAAAGGAAATGCCACACTGCCAATGGGAATGACAAGCTTTAATGTCTTTTGAGTCAGGGGTTAAATCCCAGTCTGCCACATTCTGGATATGTGTCCCAAGTCACGGTCTACTGAATAAAGAAAGGATGTTGTTATTATTATACTACCTCCACCCTTTGCAATATATACCGTTATTTCCTTTACTGTATGCTGATTATTTCCAAATAGAGAATATTCCATTTTAGGTCAGCTGATATGTTCTGTTAGGGTTTTGTTGGGGTTTTTTTAATTATACTATCAGTCAGAAAAAGCCCGAACATTTTTGTTTACTTTCAGTATTTATCAGTCATTCAGGTAGCCCTACCCAGAAGGGAGAAAAAGCTCAAAAGGAAGAATTAACATTTGAATGTATCTGTGTGTTCTGCTGGGTTTTATGTTTTGTGTTTTGGTTTTGTTTTTTTTTTAATGAGACAGCCTGAAACATTTTTCTACATTTGTGTAAAACTCTGACAAGGAGTAGCATCCTCCTCTAAACATCTGAAGTATGGTAGGCTGTCCAGAGCTCCAAGTCACATGTGGAGATCATCAGTCATGGCATAGCTTGTGACGTTTTTAGGACTGAACCACGATGGCAGCATTTTATGCTCAGTTTGCATGGTTACATATTAATAAAAGTAAAAATAAGTAATCGGGTCCTTATTCTTTTAATTGTTTCTAGGAGAAGGGTGGCCAGCTTTCCTTATTTATTTATTTATTAAAAAAACACGGGCTCTCTTGGTTCCTTTGTTTTCACATAATCCTTTGAAAAGTACTGGCTCACTATTTACCACAAAACACAAGGGCTTTTTTCCCCTATTATATTTTCTGGTCCTTGTTTGAATGTTTTGATCTGAAACCACTTCTGACTGTTCTCGGTGTCTCTTGAACTCAAACATACCACCTCTTGACAGCAGGAGTTTCCTCACAAAACAGCAATTTCAGGTCTCCTGGTACTGGGCTGCTCGGATAATAAGCAGGTATGTGAGCAGCAGTGGTTAGGGGTGATATTTCTCCTGCTGTGAGACAGTGTGACTTCACCCCGCAGAGCTCATCTGCTGCCTGCATTGCTGTGTTCATTCTGGGTCAGGAGCTTAATGTGTCTATATAAATGCAATACCACTCTGTTCCACTCCTTGGCCTTTCAGGCAGGACATAAGCTAAATTGCTTCTAATTTTTCCTTCTCGAACTAAAAGTTTAAATGGTGCTTCTCTTCTGATGTAGCTGAGCGCTGTGATCCACGATCAGCACTCTGCTGAGGGCAAGGCAGTCGCATTGGGTAGATGAACCCTGGGGGAACAACTGTGACACTGAGGTGAAAGTGATTACACACATTGTATCTGTTACCCTTTCTGAAGTTGAGAAAGCACTTAAAATTATCTTTCTACATGTGATGATCAGCTGTATTTCATGAATCTAAGATCTTTTCACTTGCTTGTTTATTGAGATTTTAAGTTAATTAAAAAACTTTGACATTTTTTCCTTTTTCGTCCTGTAAATCAGAGGCAGGAAGACTTCCACTTGTCATCTCCCAGTCCAAATGAACAAACCCTAGCCTGTAGGTGTAAATGTGCTGTTTGCTTGAATAGTTTATATTTTGGTTTACATTTGAAAGTTATATTTAAATGTCAGTTAATACTTGCCTCGCAGAAAGCATTTTGTAGAGTCATTAATTGCAGATTGTGAGTGGTCCTGATGATACTTCATGAAGTATTTGATTAAGAAACAAAAACAATATCCTGTTTTCTGAAGGACAGGAGAACACTGCCAGCTCTTGTATGGCTTCTTCAGCGCTCTGAATTGATTTTAGTATAGAGAAATACTTTTGTTTTAGAGACTTCCAAACATTCCAAAAGAAAATTGTGTCATCTTTGTACAGTAGGTAGCTTTAAGGACAATGGGTAGCTGGGAAAATGTTTTGGTATTCTACTGCCACCTGGTTCTTTGAAGGTCAAAGTCTTTCTGTATTTCCTGTATCTTTAAAACAGCTTAAGGTTTCTTGAGGTGTTCATTAGAGTGTACAAATATTTTATGTAATTCGGGAGATAGGTAGCCTTGCTTGTGAAATTCCTAACCCGCCTCAGGCGAGAATCTTACCTATAAAGGTTAAGTAGAATATAAAACATTTTCTTTAAGCATTTAAATAAAATACTTATTTTAAAGGTGGGCAGGGGTTTTCTGTTTAGTTCACTGTGGATATCTTAACATTTTTATAAATAAGCAGAAGTAAGCAAACTTAACTGACTGAAATCTGTTGAACCAAAGTGCTTCAGTCAGATAGACTGTAGTCAGCTTAGTGAGTAATAACTACACAAGTCCATGTCAGTCCAGAGTGATACCGGTTACCAAGAAGACTCAGATGAGTCATTCAGAGCAGTCAGTGGATGCAGAAACAGAAATTTCTCAAGCATCTCGAAATCAACCAGAAGTGTACGTCAGATGACCGCTTTCTGCCTGTTCCCTCCTTAGCATGTTACCTAATGCTAAAAGCTCATGGAGAACCCTACTGGAGAGGTGATGAGTACTAGCTTTTCTTTCTTGATAAAATAGGACTTGTTATTGTTTTGCTCATCTTTAATGAGGGGTGTCAGAAAGAGCCTCAGATTTTGGAAACAATGGGAACACATCTCTGAATTGTCATTGAGGGTTGGCTGTCATTCAGAGCTGACTTTAAATTCCTTTCACCTAGCATCCAGTCAATCATATTTTCTTTTACTTTGATACTGATGCTCTGAACATCATTCACAACTAAGATGGATAAGACCCTCATAATTTTTACAAATGCAGGGGCAAAGCTTCACACACCAAAAAGGAAGCTGCCCTGACAAAAGTATTTATTTTTTTTTAATACATGTTTTTTTAAAGACCTTTGGGTTTAACTGTGACAATTAAGATGCTAATTTTGGCTTCTCTGACAATGGTAGATCATTCTTCAGTGCACCCTGCAACCCCCTTTTTTTTTTTCATCAGACTGAAACCCAGCTCCACTCTCATGTGAAATCGATGGTGTACCCTGAGGGAGTAGGTAATTGTCCCGTGCTGAACAAATGCCTTTGAATTACATATGAATGAAGATGCCAGCTCCAAGGTCCAGAATGGCTGTTGCAGTTTTGTTGGTTGGTAACACTAAACCTCTTTTCAAAAGATTTAGATGCTAATATAGGAATTTCACCATGAAAGATTACTTCTGGAGCCTGACAAAAGCAGAATAAAAATGTTGATGGCCTCAGTGAACTCTCTGCTGACGGTACTTCACTTAAGTAAAAAGCAGGAAAGTATCAGGGGGTTAAGACATCCATGTTTTGTTTGCCTCAATAAAGAGTCTGGGAAGGAAGGACCTATGCAGTGCTCCCATGGAGTTCATGGATAGATGTAAGGAAAATAGCAGATGAGCTATCACCGGCCCAAGGAAGCATTATTCGCTGGTGACAAATGAGCATGAGTCTTGATTTTTGTATTTGTTCCTGATGATTTCTTTTGTATTTACAGTGAAAGAAATTTGATCTTAAACCTCTTTATTATTTCTTCTCAAGTGCTGGGATGAGGTTAAATTCTCTGAAATGGCTAGACAACCTGAAATCTTGATTGTTTGAATGCTTATGATATGTTCTACACCTGAATTCAGCTGTGCTACCCTTACATAAGCATTCTGTGTTTAATTTACTATCTTCCCATTCTACCGAGGAAGACTTTCTTTGGAGAACACAAATAGTTTGGCTGAGATGTTGTTTCACAAGGGTTACCTCATTGCAGAAATTTAGAGCTGAAACTCACTACCACAATCCATGATTATCCAGACTTCTCACATTCTGCAAATTGCCCAAGATCTGAAAATTGGCTAGACAAAAGATTAAAAATAGCAGGAGCTTATTTAGTTCCCTGAATACATTCTTTTATTGGATCACTATCAAGGGAGTACAGCCTTTATTCTTTTCAAATATGCAAATAGTTACAAATAAAGAATTTTATTATCAAATTGATAGTTTTTAAACTAGAAACAGGGAAAATTATTCCTATTAAAAAGTCTGCTCTTCCATTTAGGCATTTTTCCTTTCTCTAGGGTATGAGTGTAATAGCAGAAGCAGGTTCTAGTGTACAGCTATAAGACCACAGTATTAGAACTGTGCACTGGGGGCCAGCTCTGGGGTGTAATTCAAAGGGCAAATAGAAAAGTGCCAGTACCCAACAGTGGTCTTTCAAATACGTTAATAAAGCTGTGTTTCTTACAACTCTGCTGCTTCACTTACCATGAAAAAAGCAGTACTGTATTTGTTTCAAGTTCTGCATTTATTGGGTTGATCTACATCTTATTTATGAACAGTCAGAAGAGAAGCAAAGTCTTACTCATATCAAACTAGTCATACTAAATTATGAGTTAGATGCTGGAGAGGATGTGATATAGCCTAAACGGCTGATCTCTTGCTAGGCTGCCATTGGCTCATACATGAAAACCTGAAGTCATCCTGTATCTCCATCACCTGAAAGTTAGTAAAGAATTTTCATCTGTTTTTTTTATTTTGGTAATCATGTCTGAGAGATAAGTATCCTACAAAATTCCAGCAATTTTTAACTGTCTAGCTAATGAGTCACTCTCAATTGTCTAGAGAATTATTTAAAGATGGTCTATTCATCCACAGGTGTTGACAAGGACAGCGTGTAAAATACTGCTTTGTCCTGGAAGCAGTGTGCTGAACACATGTAATGTCTTGGGGAAATGAGTGCTAGTAGGTAAGAATTCCTTCAATCCAGTGAATTTTTATTAGTACTCTTGTCAAAGGAAGATAGGTTTGAGTGGGAGAGGGCTTGGCTGTACAAATTCTGTGAATCAACTGTGGTTGTTTAAAACCAGCAGAGGGTAAGTCAGCTTCTTTATTGACATGTACTATTTACACTGCTTTGGGAAGAGCACTCTGCCAAGTTTACTCGGGCAAAATAATCTTTGGATAATTTCACCAGTGAATGCTTTCAACATTCAAATTTTAGCTCTGAAAGCACAGTTCGCTCTCATGCTAATAATTTGCTTAGTGTCCTAGGTATTATGGCAGACTATCACTGATAAGGTAGCAATAGTCAGATCAAGCTAGAATTGAACCTTATGGAATGATGTTTATTTATATCAGCAATTGATATTTTTCTCATAGCAATGGACCAGTTCACAATTCATGTTTGGCTTTCCAAATTATTAGTTGGGAAGTGTTATCTATTTGACTTTACATAGAATAGAACAGTATTTGGGACATTTTTGTTGCCCTGTCATGGAAACTCTGGAGATGAATACTGGGCCTCCTTCCTGAGGTCCACCATATTGCTTGAGCAGTATTGTTGTAAAACAGAAATAAAAATTAACCTTGTTTGATATCTGCACTCCCCCAAAGCTCCAAACCTTCACAACGTTAAAATCACTTTTGTGTCTAGTTCCTTTGATTCTGATCACTATGGATTTAATTTTGCTTTCATTGACCCTGCATAAACACACGGCATCCTGGCGCATACTGCTTTCCAAGCCTCTCAAACTTCACAAGCAGACTTAATTTTAGTTGTTACATAAACAAGAATAGCCAAAATGACTTCATCTGGATTAAATGCTTCTGAAAAATGACAGTTACTGCCCTGGGGAGTTGACATTGCTTTTTTTCTATAGAATAAGGTAGATGATTGGGGAGTGGCAGTGTATATTTCTTCATGCCATGTTGTCACTTTGATTAGGCTGTACAGTAGTGGGGACTGCGTAAGCAGATCAGGTTCTGAGTCTAATGAGTTTTATATCACCTCAACAGGCTGTAAACATGCTTACTTGTAATGGCTAAGGTGGTGGCTCCTTCCTCTAAGTTATAAAATGGAAAAATACCATTTAATTTCATATGTCATCACAGAGTGCCAGTTACCACCAGTTTGTCGTTGATCTGAGCCAAAAACATCCAGGGAGAATGTCTCTGCCTCCCTCATCCTGGTTCCTTGCAGGGGAACCCTGAGCCCAGTGTCTGGGGAGCCTCAGGCTCTTTTCTACATTCTGGTACTGGCCAAAATTGTCTCATTTCCCCCTGTCTGATCTTCCCAAGCTGAGATACAGGCACTTCCCCAAGTGTATGAAAAATGATGTTGACTTTCTTTGCAAGATATTTTGAGCACCATTCATGGCAGAGATATGGGCATTACTACCAACTGATTTTCCTAAGATTGAAATTTCAACGCTTAAGCATAGGTTTTGAAACTGATTTACGTCAATACTGTAAAAAGTCTAAAAGCATTTCATATACCAATCAAGTGGATTGCTGCTGTTATCTGTTGTTGTTTCTTGAAGTGTAACCAATTAGCATCAAAGCTTGGAATTGAGCTCCCTACTGAAGCAGTTGCAAGTGAAAATTACAGAAAATCACCACTAGATGGAGTCAATGATTTTCTAAATTATTCTTCATCGCTTTGGGTATAATAGAGTTGCAAAATGATTATGATCGCTGAGTTGTTAAGTGGAATATGATAATTTAAGTAGCCCACCTGTATCTTGTTATAATTACATTATCTGTTCTTTAAGCTTTACAATTCTATGATTTTTCACCTCATCTAAAAATATTTTTTACAATTTGATGCTGAATAACAATATTTTAATGGAATTCTTTATCAGGCTTACAACATCCTGTATCAATGCTCACATTCCCTATTCAGGTCTCTAAGTTTTCTTCAATCCTGTAATTTCAAAGGGTAAGCTCAATTCTAGTGGTTTCACCCTTTTTATTAATTATAAATTGATAAATGGGGTGAATTACAGAATCACAGAATCGCAGGGGTTAGAAGGGACCTCGGGAGATCATCTAGTCCAACCCCCCTGCTGAAGCAGGTTCTCCTAGAGCATGTTACACAGGATTTCATCCAGGCGGGCTTTGAGTATCTCCAGAGAAGGAGGCTCCACAATCCCCCTGGGCAGCCTGTCCCAGTGCTCCCTCACCCTCAGAGTAAAGAAGTTTTTCCTCATATTCAACTGAAACCTCTTAAGTTTCAGTTTGTACCCATTGCTCCCTGTCCTGTCTCTGGGCACCACTGAGAAGAGTCTGGTCCAGTCCCTTTATCATCCTAGTTGCTCTCCTCTGGACTCTTTCTAGGAGTTCCTCATCTTTCTTGAACCGGGGAGCCTAGAACTGGGTACAGTACTCCAGGTGGGGTCTTGCCAGGGCAGAGTAGAGGGGGAGGATAACCTCCCCCATACTTATGACTTTTAGTTCATGTTTGAATAAAAATACTGTTATGCACTATTCTGAAAAGCAACTTGGAAATCATCAACTATCAGGAAATCCCAGCTGTTAGAAGTAAGCTGGGCTAAATTTACCAGCACAAAGATTCTTTGGTCAGGATTTGCAAAGTTTACCTTAGACCAGGATTATTTTCATTTCAAGTGTCATCCGAGTGAAACTAATAATTTTTTTCACGATGCGTTACTTAGAGTGGTCTAGCTTCCTTATCTGAAGATAGCCAGCCAGCCAAAAATTTCATTCATTTTCATTCCGTAAAATATAACTTGTTTTGGCCAAGGAGTTGTCCAGATGTGCCAGCTTTCCTCCCCTGGGCTATTACTAATGTGTCACTTGCGAAGTTGTGTAGAATATACAGCCCTTCTCAACTTCTTCATTTTTTGCGATTTTTGCCCTGCAGGCAGAGCCATTATGGTTGTCTTTTGTACAAAACAAAAAAGGGAGAAAAGATTTCCCTTCAGCAACATTGCTCTTCTTGAACTACAAGTACCAGGCAGATTTTGAGTAGTTTGTTGAAGAAAACCACTTCATTTCTGGCAAAACAAGCACGTGGCAGTACTTAAAAGGAACTCTTTCACTATTTAGTGAATATAACCACTAGTTCAGAACTCTTTTACCAGTGCTGGATCTCTTCTAACACAGCTCTTCCCTTGTTTTGTTTCTTGTATTAATAACAAGAAAACAAGTAATAAAAAGAAAAATATCATCTTACACTTATTGTTTCTGTTACTAGGCAAATTAGTTAATGCTTTCAGGGTATTATTTTTACCCAGTGTCTTAGAATATTCATTTATACTAATGAAGGAATTATTAGTGATACTGAAAACAGAAGAAAACTATTTTGGTTATGTATACTACATAGTGAAAAAAACACAAGCAGAAAGAGATACATGATTTAAATACTGTAGGAAAAACAATAACAAAAGTATAACTTGAAAATCTATTGTTGGCTGTAACTATACAAAATTATAATTATTTAAAGGAAGCAGATGACTTGCATCTTATTTTTAATTATCCTTATCAAAAAGTGATGCTGAAAAGAAATGAAGAGGTTTATGTGAATCCCTTACTCACTTGCTTTTCATTATCTTGTGTTTAGTGAAAAACATAAACAAAACTGACAAGGAAGAAAAGAAAACCTGACTTTGCTGAGCCAAAAGCCTGTGCTTTGTTGTATATCTAAATTCTGAGCCCTATTATTCCTGTATAATATTATTGTAGGACTGAAACAGTCGTATTCAAGCCTATCTATAGGTAGCTCTTTCTATTCAGGTTGCTGAAAGCCAGACTGAGAATTTATCTAAATTCTACTAATTATTTTTGATCAGGTATTGTCCAAAGCACAATTATTTTGCAGACTAAATTAATGTTCTCTTAATCAGCTACTGCTGCAGGGCCATAGGTTTAAAAATATGCAGTACAATTACTTTAATGCATAATGATGTAGCTAAGATTTTAATAGTTTGTGGTGCCTTTTCACATCTAAACAAGTAAATGGGTTTATGCAACAATTGTGTTGAATAAAGGTCACGCACTAACAAATGAAACGGAACACATTAGAATAAGCAATTTATATATAAGCTTAATTTTGTGAAGTTTGCAAAGATTATTTTTAAACCCCATGTAGGCTCAGAGTCAGCTATATTGTGTATCTGATGACATAGTCATCTCTCGCAATCGTTTGTTTCACTGTCCAATTAATTTCAGAATTATACCGTATGGATTTGACGTGTTTGCTTTATGCATTCATAGCTGTTATCAAGAACTTTAATGGCTTACTAACCCCCACCTATGAATAAAGCTTTTTCCTTTGTAAAACTGGAAGGATGTGGCAGAATAGAAGCAAGAAGAGTTTTTACACCTCCTCTTGTCAGTCTGAATGATTCACTAGTCATGGTAGGCTGTATGCTCTATATCAATACAATTAAATAATCAGTACCTGTAAGTTAAATCACTTCTCACACCCACTAGTAACAATATGACAATAAAGCTATTCCCATTATAGTGTTCTTTTTTCATTGAAAGTAATTACATATAGTTTAGAGACTACAGCTACAAGAAATGAAAAGATACCTAAAACTTTTTCTCGGTAGGTAATAAACTAAACAGAAGAAAAGATACATTTCTGTAGAAGTACAGTATGTAATTTTTACAGGGACAAGACACTGAGAGACAGTGAAGTATCTTTGGTTTATTAAGTGTAGGCCTTGTGAATGTCATTAGGATCCTAGACGAACAGTACTTCTGACTCAAGAATTAACTGCATGATGCAGTAGTTATAAAATGAACATATAGACCTTTTTTTTTTTTTTTTTTTTTTTTTTTTAAAGTGAAGCATTGGTTTAACATAAATTCATTCAGTAGGAAGAAGGTGCTTATTCTTACTATGAGTTGCATGGCTGGATATAATCTGCATAATAATCTGCATTGGGTCTTGACAGCTGAAAAGCTCTGCTAATTCCTTGTGAAACCTGTGGTCTCTATATTATATTTCCATTAGAAACACAAGTGTGAATGGAAGTTTTTTGCTATCTGTTCACAGGGTTCTTCATCTAAAATGAAGTTGTTACCTATGTGGTAGCCATAGTGTAAAAAATATCATTGTGATGAATAAGAATTAGTACCTCTGAATTTGTGACTTCCTTAATCTATATCCAGGCACCATGAAAAGTCCAACTCACTGTCTTTTTAATTTGATTTTAACAGTGCCTTAGAGAAATACTGAGAAAACAATAGAGTTAATCTCTACAGGTTTATGACCTACAATGATTTGTACTCTAGAGGTGGACAGGCCAACCTTGGGCTCTCTACATCTTAGGAATGCAGATAAGAGGCAACTCCTACCCTTTGTGGTGTTTGAGTAATGAGTACCTAAGTAATGTAGCTGAGCTCTTTATGGCACTGTCACCACCAGCTTGCAAAACAAAGCATTTCAGGGAAACTCTAGGTATGTAATTTAGATGTTCTGTCTGGATAGATAGTAAAATCAAGCATTAGTATTTTGAATCTGTGTATGGGGTTTGCGTGGCCAGGTTTTGGTAGCGGGGGGCTGTGGGGGTGGCTTCTGTGAGAAGCTGCCAGAAGCTTTCCCTGTGTCCGATAGAGCCAATGCCAGCCAGCTCCAAGGCAGACCTGCCACTGGCCAAGGCCAAGGCCATCAGTGATGGTGGTAGTGCCTCTGGGATACCATAGTTAAGAAGGGAGAAGAACCTGCTGCACAACAGCAGCTGGAGTGAGAGGATGTGAGAGGAAGAACCCCACAGACACGAAGGTCAGGGAAGAAGGAGGGGGAGGAGGTGCTCCAGGCACCAGAGCAGAGATTCCCCTGCAAACCTGTGGTGAAGACCGTGGTGAGGCAGGCTGTCCCCCTGCAGCATGTGGAGGTTATCAGTGGAGCAGATATCCACCTGCAGCCTGGGGAGGACACCATGCTGGAGCAGGTGGATGCCCAAAGGAGGCTGTGACCCCGTGGGAAGCCCACTGTCTAGCAGGCTCCTGGAAAGATCTGAAAAGCCCATGCTGGAGCAGGTTTTCTGGCAGGGCTTGTGACCCTGCGGGGGACCCATGCTGGAGCAGTCTGCTCCTGAAGGACTACACCCTGTGGAAGGGATCCACGCGGCTCACGTCTGTCACAAAAGATACCTGGTGGTATTTCAGAGTTCTCTCTGATGAGTTTCTCACCTGTGCTTCCAGGCTGGCAGTGAGATTCACAGGAGTTTTATGTCATCTGCTGCGTGCTGACCATGCTATTTGGGATAAAAGGTCTTGTGATGGGCAGACTCATGAGAAAGTGAGGGATGGCCTGGAATGCCACAGAGAAGGCTATTCTGACAGCTGAAAGCTGCTTCTGACTTTTTCTTCTCTTTTTGTGTGCATGAGGGGAAAATGCTTTTCCCAAGATTGATGCTGATGTCTGGGCTCCCCTTTGAGACACCCAGGAGAAGGCAGGAAAAAGAGATCTGCTCAGTGCATCAGTTCTTACCTTGCAGAGTAGCTTAACAGGGACAAATCGTACTTGAAGCATGCGCAATTACCCCTGACTAACAAAGTCTGTTGTGATCGGGTAGGGGTGTTGGGTATGAGAGATTGTTAAAACAGGTTATTTAGAAATGCTGGCAAGATTTGCTGGAGCGGAGGCTCCGGCAGGTCGGGGGCAGGGGGCAAGATGCCTTTTGAAGCCACAGGCTGGAGGAGGGTATGAGCTGCAGCTGCGGTGATCCGTTCGGGTCATGCATGTGCAAGTTTGGCAGGCCCACTTCCAGGCCCGAGCACACACTTGTCTTTCTTGCGTGACAACGTTGCGTTCTGCGCTGACGTGCTGCATCCCCCCAGCACGGGTGGTCCAGGGAACCAGTCCTAAACCCACAAAACAGGCAAGGGAACGGACTGTGATTAGTGAATCCTGTGAGTGCAATATTACAAGCTGGGCAAATGGCAGCGGGTATCTGTCTCCTTTATGTGGGCACATCTCTGTAACATCCCATTTCCTGGAGTGGCTTAAATTGAACTTTGGTCTCGGGACAGGTTTTTAAGCATTTGTCATTATTTTTGCAGTACTAGGTGTGAGCCACATTTACATCAGTACGTGACTCATATCAATAATTAGATCCTTACTCACACAGCTTACTGAGCGCTCTGCTTATAATATTTAAGTCAACTATTTCCTTTCTGAGACAGAAAAAGTACTGTGAATAATTCTGCTATGCAATTTGTCATTCTGTTATATAGGTCTTTGAAGTGATTCTTCTGATTTATTTATATATCAGGTATTTCTCCTAATGCTTGCCAAAACTCAAGGTATGTCCTTCTATGTTTGAGTCACATTTTGTATGTACCTCTTTGCCTTTTGTTTATTCAACAGTTAATATAAGCAGAAGGATACAAATTAAGTTTGTGGCTGGAGTGCTGACTGATTAGTTTTCCAAGAGAAAGACATCAGTAGTATTATATCTGGTTTTAAGATGCACAGCACTGGTGATATTTATGAACACATGGTAGGTGCGTATAAATGAGTATGTTTGTGTGCATGTGAAGTGGCATTTTATTGAAGAATCTGAGGTGGGTTGTCATGGAGATTAAAAGCTTTGAAATGCTATTCATTGGTATTAGTTGTGTTTGCTGGGCATAAGGATTTCGTTCTGCTACTTTGAAACTTTCATTGTAAAACCAGTTGCACTTCTACCTGTATTGCAAAGGCTGTTCTAGCAGGCTGAGTAAATAAAGACCTGATGAGCACATTCAACTTAAGGAAAATAAATTGTGACCTATTTTTAATCAACATTACAATTTTCGTTTCTAAGCCATTAAGATGCTTGTCTTTTAAGTGTGTAGTGTTGCAGGCTATTTATAAGGTGGCAGAAAATTGTCCACTCCCCCAAACCTTCCTACCCCCCTACCGACAAAAAAATAAAGTTCTGGTCACAGGTAAATGAAAAGATTTTCTTTAGATGGAAATGACATAGAAATGAAAAGCATCAAATATATTTTACTAGAATTTGCTTTTACAGTATGAGATACATTTTCAGCTTTGTCTGTATAAAAAGCTAGGAAATTTATGGTGCTTTTTCCTTAAGTGATTAGAATAAAAACTTACAGAAAAGTTTACCTTTGAAGATCATTGTTTTCTGCATGAGTTCATTGATGTGTTGCAGTTAGTATGGCTGGTTTTTTTAACCGATAAATCAATGAAAATGCTGCAACAAATGCTGCATAGGTACACAACATCACACACACTCTGAATGAGTAATACAGTTTTCATAACAGACTTGAAGTGATGATTATTAACTAGAATTATATATATTTATATTTAAACTGACACTACAGAATTCTTTTGAGTCTTGACAGATATGTGGAATATTTAAATGGAGTAATTATAGTTACCAGACCTCCTGGGATTAACCTGCTGGAAAGAAAGTGACATTTTGCAAAGAGAAAAATGAATTTATAACGTGGAAAAAAGCTAAAAATGAGGTTATGGTGTGCCTGTTTATAACCATTCAGGAGGAAAATATGTTTACATGGAGTCACTAATATGCTGTAGCGATATACTTCACTTACACTTAATTATAGAGGGGCTTTGAATATAACTTATTGGGTTCTATGTTTCCTGAAATAGAATAAGCCATACTGAAAGGAAACTTATCAGTTATTTTATTTTTGGTGCATTTGTATTTAGGAGTTGATTCTGTGCTATTTATATTTTCCTCAGGAATAACTCTACTAAATTCAACATGCTCTATGCCAATATATAAAAAATACATCCAAAAGAGAAAAATACCAAGCTCTCCCTCTGTGGCACAAACTACTTTTGCATAAATCATACCCTTTCACTTATAAGAGGGACCTATTCTCTCAGGCATAGTCAGATTTTCAATTGGAGTAGTTTCTTCAATGACAAACGCTGCCTGCTGAGCTCTCCTGAACTGGAGTTGGGTAGAATCACAGAATCACCACATAATTTAGGTTGGAAGAGACCTTTTGAGGTCATCTGGCCCCACCCAAATCAAGACCAACTTAGATAGGCTACTCAGTACCTTACCCGATGGAGTTTTGAGTGGTGGTGATGCCACAGCTTCTCTGGGAAACCCGTTCCTGTTTGGCTATGATGAAAATATTTTTCCTAACATCTAATTGGAATTTCCCATGTTCCAATTTGTAGGCATCACCTCTCATCCTATCACTGGGCACCCTAGAAGGAGGTTGCCTCTGTTCTTCTGTACCCTCCTAGTAGGTAGTTGAAGACAGCAATAAGATCACCAAGATCTCCCCTTTGCTTATTCTTAACGCTGAACAAACCGACTTCTTCCAGCCCATTCTTGTACCCCAGGTGGGCTGGTGGCTGGCTGGTACAGACGGCCAGCGTCGGTGGAGACCGTGGTTGATTGCTAAGAGCAGGACTAGAAAAATTTCAGGATTAAGTGGAAAGACGTTGTTTCAGAAGAATGAAATGACTAAGTAGGAGAGAGATCAGCTGTTCCTTTAGGGATTTGCAAAGACCCCTGATGTCAAGCGTATGTCTAATGTAACAGATAATGTCATCCATGAGCTGACAAGGAAAACTAAGGCATAAGAACCTATGAAATTGCAATTTAAGAGAAAGATTACGTTCACGGGTATTGAAGTGACCTTAACTCATCATCAACCTATGTATATTATCCACAGCACAAATAGAAGTGAGGCATGGCATATGACAACTATATCTTCCTACATTATAGAATTTTACTTTCATCACAACTTTTACCTTATATAAAATAAATTTAACATATTTTTATTAATTTATTTATCATATTTTCTCACCATCCTTCAATCAGTCAGGACACCATATGTAATTTTCTTCTCCTAAATGCCACAGGCTAATAAATGGATAATGCATGATGAGATAATGATAAGATGAGGTGAAACTCGCACATGACCCTCCTTCTTTTTCTGTTACATGCCATTTAGCAGCTAAAACCTGAAGTTACTACCATTGCTTTTTCTGTAACTATGATTATTAGTTAACTTCAACTGCTATTACTAGGAAAAAAAATGCTGTCTCTAGTCTCCTTTTAGCAGCAAAAATTTCTCCTGTTTTTCCCACAGCACAGTCATTCAGCCTTTACTGAAAGCTACACTTGCCCAGAAATAGTTCCTGCTTCTATGCTCTTTCTCCCCTTGCCCAGGCAGCAAAAGAGGATTTCAAAAAATATATCTACACTATAAATTGCTGCAATGAACCATGCAACTTGTTAATTAATTATAAGCATTTCTTTGCAAAACATTTGGCCAAGTATTTCTTGAAGGTAACCGCATACAATTCCAATTATAGAATGATTACCCCTTCCCTGAGAAGTAACCATGGAAAATGAATAGTAAATAAAGGAAAACAACCCCAAACATGCAAAGTCCCCTTTAAAATATTTTATCCTCTTCTTACACTATCTTCTGACTTCATCAGGGTAGTGGCAGCACCTTGTAGTTGTGCATTAAGCTAAGTGTATAATGAGCGGCTCATTCTCTTTCTTAGCTTCTCAAGGGGAGAATTAAACGTGCACTCATACATCTTGTTTTGGTGCAGTTTTATTTTTTAATTTTTTAGAAGATTTATGCAGAAGGTGCCTTAACTGGAGAAAGTTGTCAGAGTGAAGGACTCAGGGGACAGAGAATTACAGAGCAGAACATTATTACATATCCTAGACACTATTCTTTTAATCCTGTCTCAGCCTATACAATCACAAAGGGGCAGAAGGAGGAATAGAGGCCTATTTCCCTTATTTCCTGAATCTACATGTGATTCTACAAAACATGACAAGCATTGAAATGCTTAACTGTTGGGAGCTCTGCTGGACGGTGGGATCTTTTCAGGTGTGTGGAGGAAGGTAGGTAGCGTCATCCCACTCGCAAGCTGTCCTAGGGGATTTCTTTTCAGGAGCTACACACAGTAGAGCCAAGCCATTTTGGAAGAGGCGCTGCAACATAGTCTTTGCTATTCAGGGAGAAGGTACTACTTTGCGCGGATATTGATTCTTCACTGGAGTTGAGGAGCTGGGCAAGTATGGGAGACAAAGTGTTGAAGGCTGCATATAGTTCTGCAAGATGTCTGACTGCCCAGCACCTATGTATTAAAGAAGTTGTTTTAATAAGATTTTGATCTTTTTCTGTATCCTGTCTTTTTTTTTTTTTTTTTTTTTTTTTTTTTTTTTTTTTTTTGTATTTTTGTGTTTTGGATCATCACTGTGAAGGAAAGGTAACACTGTAGCAAAACTAAGTAAAATCTTTAGCTAAAACTTAATAGATGTCTCCTTTCCCCACTTTATTCTTTCATGTTTGCTGAATATTGGGAGAATAAAAAGACAAGGAAGAGAGGGAAGTATTTGCCTAATATGAAAGAGAGAGTTACGAAATGAGCATTCAACTCGAGGAGAATGTCAGGGAACAACAGTACCTTATACTGCACTCTGAAAAATTGTAAAAAGTACAAAGGTTCATAACATATTGTAAAGAAAATTCTTTAGAAATTGCTCTGTTATCTTGGAGGTAACAGACACACCATATGCTGTGTCTGGCAGTTGCTATGGCAACTACTTTTAAAATTTAAGCATGGGGAAACTATTGCCTAAAATCTCCATGACTTGGGGCCAAATCTTGCACGATGCTGAGCATCAAGGGAGAGTAAAAAAAGGCATAAAGGAAATCTTAAAATATCTTTCTTGTTAGCTTTTGAAATTTTGTCTTGAAATACTTTTTATTTGTTTCAGGAGATTGCAAGCCCTGGACTCCTGAGAACATGGAAAAAGGGATGAATGAGGTGACTGCAATATCACAAGTTTAATACTGTGCAAAATATTTGCAATGAAAAATAGGAAAAACCTATTTCTTCATAGAGGCGTTCTACATAATTGTGATATTTATGTGAATGTCATCTTTTTGTCACTGTTTTATGTGCTTGGGAGTTCTTGCCTAGAAGTCAAAGAATAGTAAAATTCTCAAAGGCAATAGATGGGAAGGTAATACATCTTAATAATCTGCCAGTACTTATTAAAAATTAGCAGATGCGGATTTGTTCCTGTGGAAATGTAGTTTCAGGCTTTGAACAATGTTTGCGCTATCCCACCAGCAGCCTGCATAATGCAATTCTGAGGCAAAAGAGGCTTAAAATATGAAATAAGAACGCTTCTAAGGAAAAATCAGTGCAAATAAAATTTTGTTCTTCTTCACCTAAAAAGATCTATTAGACCATGGTACAATGAATGCTGTTATAAACAAGTTCAGCACCCCAGTAACTGGATTTCTGTGCTCAACCTGCATCACAAATTCTGTCTTGCCCACCTGCATTCTACAGTGCCTCCTAGAGGAGCCTGCAAAGGTGGGACATCATTTAGCCAGAATACAACAATCCTGTACTGTAGCTCTTAACAAAACTACTCATACAAATTGCACAATGTAGCCTGGAGTCATTCAGTAATGGCCTGACCCAAAGTCACTGAAACTGGTGGCATTCTCTCTATGGACACCCCCAGGTTTTCTTCGAGGCCCTGCCCATGCTGCTAACCTTATACATCACATTCATCACTACCAAAAATTCTCACGTTTTGAGCACACATCATGTAATGCTGGCTTTTTAAAAGTAAGTTGTTTTGTTTGGGTTTTTTTAATTTTTAAAAAAATTCTTAGATTATATAAGATCCTTGAAAGAAAGTTTATTGGTCTCCAGGGTATTTATCTCATGCTGTTAGGTCACACTGGGGTGAGAACCTTCTGTAAGTGTCCTGAGAGCTCCTATCCTGTGATTTTGGCTCTCATAAGCTGCCACAAAATTGCCAGTGCTATTATTCACCAGAGAAAGTTATTCAACTTCAAACCTAGTGTAGGCGCTAGCCCACTCAGGGCTCTTGGGATGAATTAAATTATTTACATTGTGAAGAAAAATACATGTTTTAAATGCACCCTATTCAACCACATGGATCATTATTCTGTCTTCCTCACTTTGTCTGCTACTCATTAATGAAGTCACCTTCATTTAACTTCTTGAAAAATTCTTTGATGGACAGCAGCAATAGAAAAAGTTAAACTGACTTGCAAGTAATGTGACCTTGAATAGATTATGAAAATGGCACATGCATTCCTTATCTGAGAAATTATTAATACGTAGGGATCTGAAATGAGTAGCAGAGGCTGGAAGAAAGCAAGGAAAAGGCTTTCTTTTTCGGCTACCAATCCCATTTAAGTTTTGGGAACTATAAAAGGATCAGGACTGTACTGAAGGAGATTGGATTTAGTCTGGCAGATCCAGCTGTTAAAATCACAGCTGGCTTCTGGACCTACTATTAACAAGGGTTTTAGCATGTTTTGTACCCTGCTGCTGCGTCCTCTCTGGGTAAATAGTGACCAGCTCCTTCCCTGTTCCCTGTCCCACCCAGATTTGGACCTGAAAGTCACTGCCACTTCTGCGAGAAAGACAGCTTTTGCTGACTGCTTGCTCCTATCCCTGTCCTCTGGCTCTATCCCTGTACTGCCTGGCCTTCTAGAAATGTCTAACATTTGCTTGGCAGCCCATTTCTGGAGGGGATATACATGATTTTGCCACAGATCTGACAATTCAGGATGCCACATTAAGGTACTTGCTTGCAAAAGCCGACCTGCTGCTGAGTATACATTAAGGCACTGATGTTCACAGTATAGCTGATAGCTGGTGGAAATGAAATAATCTGTATTGACACACTTGGAAGTTTCACATCTTTTTCCACTTAACATGCTAACGTGATAATTGCTAGACTGATGATTTTTCCAGTGACACGTCTCCTTTTGTCAATATTTAGACCTGTGTATAGAAAGCTTATCTATCACACCTGGCTAATTTTCACTTAATTTAAAAATAAATGGAACATGTTTAGTTTGCAGGGTTAGCAGAACAAAAAGAGGTTTTTATAAACATTTTTCTTGAAACATTCTTTGAAGGATAGGAAAAGATAATGACAAAAAGGATACAAAATCTGGCTCAAATGCAGCTAGATTCCATGAAACAGTCAATTATTTTAATGCTTAAATAAAATTAATTGAACATTGAAGTTGAGACTTCATTTTGCTTACCATTTAAAGCAAATTAAAACAAAACATAATGCCAAATAAAAATAGCAACAAATACCCAATAAAATCACTTAGTAGCACACTCTGGGAGAGGCAAATTTTTAGCCAAAGTGATTCTGTGTCTCACTGGACATTTGTTCATATGGTTTAAATATTGAATCCCAGTGCTTTATTATCCAAAAAACTCATTCAGCGAGGCTTCTAGCCTAGTGTTTCTTTGCTGTACGTGCAATGACTTTCACTGTTAGTGATTAGGTAAGAATTTGTCAGTGAAGGAACATAAGCGGGGGTATTTTGAGCATCCCAAAAGAACTGGAAAACTGTGTTAGCCTTAGTTTTCTTTAGTTTTGGTGCTTTTTTCAGGACTGACCCTCAGGAATGAGTGTGGCCAGACCAATCTGCAAGAATAGCTATTGTGACCATGGAATGACTCACTTAACCATTTCTAGGAAAGCTTGAAGTCGCAACATTTCTTCTACATGCAGTTGTCATTCCTGCCGTAGTTCTATGTTCATACCAGTGTCTTGCAACTGTGTTCTGCCTACTGAGGGGGAACGTTTATTTTCTTATCTTTAATAGCAGCACTTCTGTCAAGAGGAATTGTGTCCACCTACTTAAAGCTCTTAATCTATAACACTTCTTAAATAGTTTTGCTTTATTGTGGTAAACACTGATATTCCAGTCCCATGACGGAGAATTCAATCATGGTCAGCTTTTACTTAGTCTGAATGGTTATGAGACCTTACATGCAATACAGGTGTTTCACAGGGTTTCAATGTTATACCTATGATACGTCATAATTTTTGGATGTCATTAAGTTAGTTAAGTTTTTTCCTCCCCACCTTTTTCTTCAGATAATGAGAACCCACCTTTGGGTTTTGCATCTGGAAACTTTTGTCTCACAATCTGAAGGATGGCTAGTATTCTAGAAATGTGCCACTGTGAATTTGCAACATGCACCTACACATAAAAGAGGCATAATTCATATTTTTTTCCACCAGGTCATCATTATTCCTAATCCTTCTTTAATGTTAATTTGTTTCCTATATCACAACCTAAAAAAACCTTTTGTCTCATACATTTTTATGAGATCCAAGAAAGAATCTTTTTCTGCACGACCGTGATCATCACAACAGCTTTCTCTTCTAGTTACATGCTTATTAATACACTTCTGCTTTTCTTTGCATTGTGTGGCGCAACTTGTGCTGAAATGTGGAAACCAACTGCTTGCACTGCCTGTCTGACACAGTGCTGCTTTGCTGAACATCTTGGAAATTGTTCCCACGTGTCTTAGGACCAAATCTGGTCTTTGCCATTTGACTATATTTGTATTCTGTTTTAATGCCCATTTATTAATCTTTATTTAACAGACATTTTTTCACATATTATCTCTCAGTAGATGGTTTTAATTTATCCTTCAAATAGTTGCAGTTGCTTAGGAAATTTCTCAAATAGCTTGTCTTTGATCAGATATCAGGCATTCTGTATGCAGCTTTTACTGTTTTTTCAGCTCTATATACTTCACCATTATTGTGCAGGCCTTTAAAATCAGAAATGTGGGTAAGTGGAAAGAAAATGTGCTTTTGCAATCAATAGTCTTGTTAGAAATATTCTGAATTATTCTGTCTTGCAAGCCTTGCAAAGGACTTTGCAAGTCTCTCTCATTCTGCTGAAAGATTGTGTCATAGCTTTCTGTAACCTGCAGACACAGCTGAATATCTGATTTCCTGAATGGTAGTGCTTTTTTTCCACAAAAAATCTAGAAATATTGCCTTCATTTCCTTCAATTTTCAGGCTCCTATGCAGACTAAGAGATTCAGATGGCTTATTTTTTCCAGAAAAAAAAGAAAATTTACCCAATCCCATAAATTAGAAGTGTCAGAACATTTGCAGAAAGTCAGTTACTTGAAAAGGTCAGCATTACCTATCAGTTTGTACCCTTTCATGTGACAGTACCCATAGACTTCTGGACCAATAAAACTAAACTGCAGCCCATTGTCATCTTTCAGATTTTATCATGGTCTTGTGATACATGGTGCATTTCTGTAGGTTTCAGCTGCAAAAATTATTTGCATAGAGGGGAATCCGAGGATTTGTTTTAATAAAAATATAAATTCCTAAACTTCACGTTTCTCAAAAAACCAATTTAACATATGATTTAGATTTTCACAAGAGTTTTAAAAGTGAAAAGCAAATGAAGTTCTAAAATGTATTCTTAAATGCATATTTTTAAATTATGATAATTTTGGTCCCAAAGCAAAGGACAGGGAGTGTTTTATGATGCTTGAATGCCTGTGGTTGATAATGTTGTGAGCAAGATCATGATATTGCCAAATCCATGCTGTTTATGGAACTACCAAATTTCTGTGTGGGTTTAGGACTCTGGTAGGGAAATATATAAAACCAGCAGAGACTAGCTTTGCCTTAAGACTAGACAGTGTTATAATCACCCTCCACAGCTTTGGGAAACAAGAGTCTTGGTTTTGCATTTAAATCTGTTTGGCAATATGCACTATGTCTCCCAGCCACTTGGCTATTTGTAAAATTTGCTGTATTCAGAGGGTTTGAAATACTTTAAAACAAATTGAGCTGAATGGGGATCTTAAACCATTTCCTGATTGGTGTGTCTTCTAGCCCCTAATGTGCCTTTCTAGGTCTTAGTTATTTCCTTTTCATAAAAAAATAATTGCTCTTAAAAATGTCTGGTTGGATTTCTTTTGTAAAGAGAGCCGGACTGAGGAGCTCTAGGCAGATTAACTGGCCTGCTTCGTTTAGTAGGCTCTCTGAGCTTTGAAGAATGCTTCAAAAGTATGGAATAAAGCTCTTTTTCTTCCTATTTTTACATGGGCTAACAACTTCCAGTCTTTTAATTTGCTGTCCTGTTGCATTAGAGTTCATTATCTTTGTGTTACAGTTTAGTAATTCTGTCTGAGTTTCTATCCTTTCTCTCTTCTGAGTCCCTGCTGAAACTGGCAATACAAGTAACACAGCAGAAGCTTGTATACAGACAGAAGATATAATGAGAATAGCACTTCTCGTGGGAATTAAATGCTGCATCACAGGGTTTCATTTGCAAATATCTGCAATGGAAAAGCATGTTTAAAAGTGCATTCAGATTCACTGTTTGGAGTCTCTTCTCTTCTGCACTGTTCACATTATAAAACAAGGGATGCAGTTTGAGGTTGGTTGAGGGTTGGATATGTAAATTTGGAGGAAACAAAGTCAGAACATGTTTCTAAGGTCCGGTAAATACAAAAATGACTTTAAACCTACAACAGAAGCACAAAGCAATTTGCAAATATTGGTTGATAATATCTTTACTTTACAAATGAGAAATTCAAGGAGCAAAGACTTCAAGTGACTTCTCCAATGTTGTTTGGCCAGATGGTGGCAAAATACAGGTCTTCAAATAACAGTTCCCATGTGCTAACTTCTTAGGGAGGTTATCACATTGGCTTTTTTGATTATGCTCTGAGTGGAAAAGCTGACCAGGCTTGTACCAGTCCAGAAGTCTTTTACAATGTAATAAAAGGTGGGGAGAATGGATAGTTCACACACGGAACTGCTAATTCAGTGACACGATTAGCTATTGTCCTAACTATATGTAGTTACAGTTACTAACTGGAAAAACCGTGTGGAAAAAGTTATAGTGTCTCTTGTATGAGATTTGTTCCCTTTGGCCTTCAAAGGATCTTCCAGCAACTCCTTTGCTTTCTTAATATGAAACTTGGGAAAAGCTTAAAATGTTAGTGTAGGTATTTTTTCTTTTAATGACAAAGAATGCAAAGATTCCAGAAAGGTAATCTTGACTTTCAAAGAGATCTTGTCAGTTCTGTTGATGTCAGTATCAAAAGAAGTTAATAATTATCTGAAGAAAACACATTTCTCTTAGTTACTTTCTTTCTCATACAAAATTTCTCAGGTTAATCACAGCAGCAGATCTGCAGGGGTATGTACCGTGTACCTTCATTTTTGCAGCACATTGTCTAAATGCTACCAAGATTCATACAGGCAATTATAGCATTATACCTTCTCTGGCATGACTAAACTTGTATTTGATAGGCTGCAAAGAGAAAAACCTAGTAGTTATCTTGAACGTATATTTCTTGTACAGTATAATTATACCAAAGGAGTGGGTTGCCTTTTTGCTATCTATAGGTCACATGTGTGGCCATGTTGTATATAATTTAAAGGGGACTGTAGCAGGTGTTGAAGGTGAACAGGTAACTCATGGAAAATCGTGAGTGAATTTCACTTCTGTATGATGAGTGTTTATTTGAGACAAATCAGCCTCAGCATTATTATTAAATGTCATGAGTTCTTCAGCCAGAACGGGCTCTATTCTGGTGAGTATCGTTCCTGATTTTGATCTGTACACCACTTCTAAAAGAGTGTTAACTTGTGAAGCCACTGGAGGACTTCCCAATGAGAGTTTAGTTTCTAACTGAATTGCCATCAAGATCAGTTCTGAAAATCATCTAGATGATGAAAGAAATAAAAATGCCTTACCGCAAATGAAGCAGTGACCATTCTTTCTTTTCTATAAGGAATAAAAGAAATTCTAACACAGTAGTGCTCTTTGGATTATCTTTAAAATTTCCTTCAGAATGCAATAGGATAATCCTGTCTACAACTTCCTTTGGTTGGGATTGTGCAGGATGATTCAGACAATGACATCTTCAATTCTGCTCATCGGGAATTATCAGCAGAATAGTGCGCAGCAACATTTATTCATTTATTTATTATGTTCCATTTTACAGATTTTTTTAAGGTCTTATAGCTTAAAAAGGCATGTCTTTTGCCCATTATGTTTCTTTCAAAGCTGCATCCATGAAAAGTAAAAGGAGCTTGGAAATGTTAGAAATTCAAAATTTCTCACATACTAATTTACTCTCCTTTGGATTTTTCATAAAGACAAATCAGGCAGCACATTTCTGTGCCTTAGTTTCCTCAGCTGGAGAAGGAAGGGAAAAAAAAGAAGCTGTGCTAACTCCCACATATATCGGGAGGATAAATGCCTTTGATAGGCTTGAATGGAAAGCTTTACATGAGGATATTTACAATAACCAATGCTTTATTTTGCTGACCTCTCATCAAAAGAAACACAGGGTTAATTCTGGAAGCTAATTCTTGGAGCTATGCTGTTCTATAAATCTAACCTTGGTATTATTCAGTGCTATGTTCTAAAAAACACCACACTTTTTTTCTCTCTCTTTTTTTTTTTTTTTTTTTTCCCAAATAGTACTGCACCATAATTACAATTGCCGTAGAGGCAGGAGCTAAGCAATTAAATTCCCCATAGGTGTCGCATGTAATTGTTCCTAGCGAATCAGAAGATTAAACATGGCAACAATGCACAGCACAAGGTAGCCTAAACTCAGTTTTTCCTGGAGAACTGCAAATAGTAGCAAATCAAAAGACTGTTCTCCTTAATTACCACTGTATGAGGCATCAGGCTAAAAGCAGGCTCACTCTGTAATGTTTTCTATACAACTACAGTATGTACATACAATGCAAGCCTTTATGCACCACCTAATAGACAATATTATACACACAATTATTGCTAACTTTCATTTTACAGGGAGAAATCACTGGTGAGCCTAGGACATTGGCCTCTCAGCTTCCCCAGCAAGCGATGTGTTGACTAAACTAAGGGAACAGTTTTACTTCCCGAAGCCAGTAGAGACTATTTATACTTAAACACATTTCTTCACAACTTACAGCATGTTGTATTAGGTGAGAGTTTGCAAGCTGGATGGGCTGCAATCTCTGTGAGGTTTGCAAGCTGGAGCTTGTGTAGCACTTCACCAAGTTTACACATTTTCTCTCTTTGTTCTGAAATCAGCTACCCTGCTGACCAGAAGTCCATTTGGGACTTGAACTCAAGTCATCAAGAGTCAAAGGACTGAAACAATAAAAACAATGTGGGGTTTTGGGGAAGAAATTGTCATACTTGTACATTAACGTAACATGTAGCGGACCAATTGATGTTTTTTTTTGTCGTTCTGAGCCAAAATAAGTATTAGTGCAAGCTGAAATATCTGTCATTATCCTCCCTACTGCTTTTGCCAGGATTTTATATTGTTTTGCATCATTATTTCTTTAATCAGCTTTTCAAGTGCTGTAAGGCAGCAAGCTATCCCAGTAATGAGTTTCTTCCTATTGTAGGTTAACTGCTTGTTGAGATTTCCATTCAGTTGGAGAAACCATCTTGCTCTCTGACATGTTTTTACTGATTATCAGGGTTACTGGATACACTGTGCACTGAATTTTAATTGGCATCAAGCTATATATTTTTAGTGAGAAAAATGGGAAGTGCTTTTCATGAAATCCTTGGGAATTCAAGTGCTGTCTTCGACGAGAAACTGATTCATAAGATTTACTGATTCACACATCAGAAACAGATTATAAATCAACCTTCCCATTTATGAAATGTTCACCTGAGGCATAAACACAGGAAAGGAAATTGTGAAAATCCTTATTTAAACATACAATTATTCATGTTGTTATAGCAAGTATTATTTTAATTACCGCACAGGGTCACCAGCTGGCAAGTGGATTTTAACTTCCAGCATATTAACCTGTTTTTATCTATGAATTGAAATAACTCGATCGTACTAAAAAGTAACTCCAAACAGTTGTGTTTTGTAAGGGTTTCTTTTAGCAATATTAGTACACCAAACAACAGTTATCTTTTTTTCTTTTTTACATTAATAAAACGCAACACTGGAGAAACAAAAGTGGAAAAATTAATTTATCAATAAATTGCCCAAAGGATGGAAAGTGAAATAAGCCTAGGTAAGCAGATTTGCAGTATTTTTGATACCACTAACCAGAGAGATCTACAGTTTTAAATTTTATAAGTCTGAGTCAGAAAGAAATACACTTAAGTTGGAGAGCATCAAACATTTGTTAATTGTGGCGCAATAGAAAATTTCATCCACCTAGGAAGCCTAGTTGTTATCTTTGCAGCCCATAGTTATAAAATCCATTACTTCAGCTTCTTGAAAAAACAGAAAATACTGTGTATTCCCTCAAATTATCACAGTCCAACCAGCTGGGGGGAAAAATGAACTCTCTAAAGCAGCTTGTAATTCCACATGTTTGCCACCGGTTAATTAAAAGGTAATGTCCATAACCCATATTTTCATTAGTAAAAGGCAGGTAAAAGGATAAAGAGAATCACTAAGGAAAAGAGAATCATTAAGAAGTACTATAGCCAAGGTAACACCATGTTTTTGTGGAAATGAGATTCATACCTTTTGAGATAATTTTATTAGTGATGACTACAAAACAAAAAAAATCATTAAATGTATTAGCAAAGAAGTTGCATCTATAGTTATTCCTTTAGAACTGTTTTAAGCACTGTGTCCTAGTTTCTGCTGGGACAGAACGAACCAGCCTAAATATGAAATGCAATGTAGATTTTTTTCTGATTTACATGAGGTGATAAACCACTGTTAAGCTACAAGTAATGGAAAGAGAGGAAATGAAAAATATACTAATGAACATGTTGCAATGAAACTCTCTCAGTGACTCTCTCAATGCCTGAGTCTATTTTCCTTCAAACATGCCCTGATTTGTAGTTGTTTGCACAGTTATTAATAGTTTAATTTTATTAGTTCACTGCAGAAAACCCTGATTTACATCTTGTGCAATTAAATGATGAGTCAGACTCAATCACATACTAATCTCGATTACTCGAATGCAACACTGAAGGTGACCTCAATATGGTTTTGACATTGAACTTACAAAAAGCCTTCTGAAAAAACAAATTTTTGTATTGTGTCTCAAGAAAATTAGACCCCAAAAGGCAGAACTTCACCCCCAGTTTCGAAATCGATCGGGTGACTAAATTCTGATTCCAGTGACACTGTAATTAATGAACTTGTGGTTTTACACTACTGTAAATTTTAGAAATGTAGCCTGTAACCATCTGGTGAAAAAGGTAATCTTGCAAATACAGAAAGAATATTTTAGGATGGGAAATAGTCTAACTTGTGTGCTGAATAGCTATGTGGGAATTTGCTGCAGTAATTACCCTCCTATCATTAGTGACAAGTAATTGCTATAGCAACCCCACTGCCACCTGTCTCACACACACTCTTGCTCTCTTTCAAACACACACACACACACACGCACAGACACTCTCTCACTACATATTCATAGTATTGAAACAAAAGCAGAAAAGCCAGTAGCTTAATGTCATTTATTGAATCACTGTTTTTTCTAATCAACAAAAAATAACCTCTTCCTCCCCTGCCAACTCCTCATAAATATTTATTAAAAATAAAATGTTTGTGTTGTAGAAAATAGTGCTGTTCAACCAAAGTATCTCTATTCAACACTAATTCTCTGAGGGAGAGAAAAGAGAATTCTCACAGCTTGATTTCTTTTTTTACTTTATTGCATACACTGGGCCTGAGACTGATTTCGCAGATATGGCTGTGAATTCTAACAAAGGCAACCATCTAACATATGTAAAACTGGTTTGATATTCACAGCCAGGGCAGCTGAGATTTGTTCTCTTTCATTTAGACACATCTAAACCCACCATGTTTTCTGCAGCTTTCTGTCAGCACCAGGTATTGCTTTGTCACATACAAGCACTTACAATTTGTACACAATATTTTTATCTTGTTGGCAGTGGGTGGAGACTGCGGAAGAGGCTGGCTATCAAGGTTTCACGATGGCATTGTCTAACCCCGGTTATAGGCTTCTATTTTGCTACCCCTCCTGATAATATCAGTGGTCTTGATATCTTAAAATCTTGATATCTTGATATCTTTGAAATCTTAAAATAATCTACAAGAATAACAGTTTCTTTGTATTTAAAAGTACCAGAAATTCACGGTTCCCTATGATTAGGCTGTTCCCTATGATTAGGCAGTGAAAGGAGAGAACTGTTGCTGAGCCTTTTCTTCTGCAGCTTACGAAATGCCAGCCTTGCACCCACAGTAACAAGCGTTCTTCGTAATGTGATGATCCTGCTACATCAGCACAGGACATAAAATTGGCTAACAGCTTTGTCACCACTAGATGTCATCAAAATACCAATAAACAGGGTTTAGATGCGCAAATTTAAAAACACTAGATCTATCTAACCCTATCACTCAGCGTGTTCTAATGTGAAGATGAAATAAAACAGCATTTATAATATGAAAGAACAGTAAGGAAATGCAGGAAAAGCACGCCTTGACATAAGCCATTTGTGTCCCACATGCTTATTCCACCTCTTTTGATCAAAAGAGACCATTCATATTTAGTTCTTAATATACATATTTTTTCCTGAATAAGACACAGATTTCCTCATCCTGCTCACTCCATCTAAAAATAACTCTGTCCTACAGTTCTTCGTGCTTCTGAGGAAGAGAAGAGAGATGCCTAATGAAGTACAAAGGTATTACATTTTTTTCAGATAAACATCGTATGGAATATTATTCCAGATAAAAGCTTGGATGCAAAAAGTAAATTATGTAATATTTTAATGGAAATTAACCCTGTTGTTTTATTGAATAAAAATTTGATTAAAAAAAATTCAGATCAACCAGGTAGTAGTTTTAATCTTAAATTGACCTTACGAGCTTTTAACAAGGGCACTAAAAGCGATGTACCTACTTAAATCCACCGAACAACTCACTGCATCTGCTAGCAATCTGAATGTTTTATCTATTTGGTTTAGAAACTAACAGGAAAAAACCTGCTTCCGATCAACTCACCGGTTAGTGTGCAATGGTTGGCTGGTCATGTGAAGCATGGGTAGGCTTCAGCTTTCAAGAAGGAAATCCATGTACTGTCCCTTATACTATTTGTCTCATCTATTTCTGATTAAATTATTCATTCCTTTTCTGATGTTCTATCTCAAGACAATATGGCCTGTCAAAATACAGGGTTTGCAAGCAGAAAGTAGTATTCATTTCCCAGACATGTGTAGTCCTTCTGTGCTAAATCTTTAAGCAGTATACATTAATCCGAGGGATTTGTTGGTAAATTATGTCCTGTATTTTGTCACCCATATGTCTTGAATCGTTCCACATATCTGAGGATTTAAGGGCCACATATATTGTTAATGGGAAATCGCTGCCTTTTAACAGCTGGGAATATTTAAAGACAAATTAACAACAACAAAAACCAAAACTCTGCAAACATAAAACATGAAATGTGGTCTCAAAAGCTTTCTAGTAAGAGCCATCTAATAGCTTATGATGAAAAGTAAACAAACAAGGTTTTTTAACATCCATCAGAAATAACACTGTGCTATGAACGAGTCACAGGAGAGAGGTAGCGTGCTGCCAGTGCTCTCTTCACAAGTGTCAGGGGTGCATTCAGCCAGTGCCCAATACCAGGACATACTAAGAGCTTCTTGTAACTCTGCTCTACTGTAAGTTGAGACTGTTTAGTGTTTTACAAAAAATACCTGTCTACTTCTGGATTCACGTCCCTATTTTGAGTCGTTCAGAAAAAAGAATGCAGACATTTCCCTGAAGCTGACTCTTAGAAACGAACAATTCACTCCATTATTTCTGCGTTCAGTTCAGCCAACCAAATAAATAATTTTACTTTCGGCGATGAAGAGGCATTTGTACAATTTACCTCCCGATCATCAGGGTGCAAATAAAGGCAAAGACCTGTGACAATGAGTATTGAAATCCAGTAACTGCCCAAGACTCAAGTGTTCAATAGCACATGAACGTCTTATTTCTGTCCCTTAAAATTAAGAGCCTGATCCCCACCATGTAAAAGCTCCTCCCAGAGGAGGAGGCAGAGCTTCCTGGGGGCTGTTCTAGGAGGTTGTACTCTCATGGCTTGGCTGATGCTTGCAAGAAAAACCACAACAGTGCCTTCATATTTGCTGATGGAAGTAGTACACACAGCTCTTAAGTCCATGGGCAGAAAGGCTGGTTATTTCTTTAATGTACTGGAAATAACAGAAGAAAATATCCAGTTCACACCTGACTGTGGGTTCTGCAGACCTAAGGATCATTCTATTAAAGTCAAAGCCCATTAGCAGTGTGTAAACAACATCTTAGACACTGACTGTTCATGTTGAATATATTTTTAAATGTTTTCAGTTCTCATTCAAGGCAGAAATGTCAACACTTTTGCCAGACAGTAAAGGGCAGACATTAAAGGGTGCTACAATCTTGAGGCTGCCATCTGGTATCTTTGAGTGCCAGTCCTGATGGAAAGGAGAGGTGATACTTAGGAAGGATGACAACGGAGAGGCAGTGGGAGGGATTGAAGCGGGGGAGGCTTTGTCAGGAATTTCTGTTGCTCTTTCACATTGACTTTTCACTGAAATCTTGCACATAAATGATTTTTTTTTTGTTCTGGAGATGAAAACTGCTGAACTCTCAAAATCTGCTTGGTATCTTATGAAATCTCAGTGCCTTATACATGTGATTCAAATACAAATAAAGGATTGATGGCATTTACAACGTCTTCTACAGAAGGCATATTGATGGGGATTCATGAGTCACAAACAAATTGCACATGTGAAAGCAAACTGTATTGGAACACATTGCACTTCCATCCAGAGGCTGTTTTAGGAAGCTAAATACTACGGATTAATCATTATGGTTTAACCCGTCCAGCAATTAATCACCACCCAGCCGTTTGCTCATTCCCCCCCGGTGGGATGGGGGAGAGAATCGGAAGGGTAAAAGTGAGAAAACTCGTGGGTTGAGATAAAGACAGTTTAATAGGGAAAGCAAAAGCTGCGCATGCAAGCAAAGCAAAACAAGGAATTCATTCACTGCTTCTTGTTGGCAGGAGGGTGTTCAGCCATCTCCAGGAGAGCAGGGCTCCACCACGCATAAGAAAGAAGAAGACAAACACCATCACTCTAAATGTCCCCCTCTTCCTCCCTCTTTCCCCAGCTTTATATGCTGAGCATGACGTCATATGGTCAGGAATATCCCTTTGGTCAGCTGGGGTCAGCTGTCCTGGCTGTGTCCCCTCCCAGCTTCTTGTGCACTCCCAGCCTCCTCGCTGGTGGGGTGAGAAGCAGAAAAGGCCCTGACCCCGTGCCAGCACTGCTCAGCAATAATGAAAACACCCCTGTGTTATCAACACTGTTTTCAGTACAAATCCAAAACGTAGTCCCATACTGCATTTTAAATGGTAGTGGAACATATTCTCTGACACAAATGGCTGAGGAAAGTTCTTTTCCTTTTCCTCTATTGCCATGAAGAGGGAGAAGCACTGCCATCCCAGTAGGATGGCAAATGTTTGAGAACCCAAGAGAATGCAGATTTTGTTGTTTCCTCCCTACTGGACTTACGCTGAAAGGGAATTCCCAAGTCATTCCCAGATAAATAGGGATGAGGAAGTCAGAATCTATTTTATATTTTCTTTCAAAGATCAATGGTTTTATTCCCTTTCTGACCAACCTCTTCTAACCTTAAAACATCAAACCTATATGTACATCCAGAGACTTTTGGTGAGATTCTAGATTTCTAGCTGTGATGACAGATATCTGGAATCACTTACCCTGAAAATCAGCTATTATTTGTCAGATAAGTATACTAAATATTCATTCAGCTAATGAAGGTGGATGGTTACCAAAAGGCTAAACCCATTCTAGAAAGTTGGTGTGTATTTTGAACCTCTATTGTCCCTCATTATAAGGTAGACCAAAATTCAGAATAAGTTGTACTTCAGTAGACTGAGACACTTAACTGAATACTAGTATATTTACACTGGTGTAGCTGAAAGCAAACATAGCAAATATGAAAAGCATTGGACAAAGACGTTACTTCTATAATTCAGATAAAAATTATGAGACTGGCTGGTGTTGCAGAATCAACCATTAAACATTGAGGTTTCCATTCAGAAACATCACTCACAATGTGAGTTAAAATATCTCCCAAGATAGGTCATGTGGAAAATGATGCCAGAATAACTGATAAGTCAGTAGCAATCTGCAGATTCTTTCTGTCTCCTTGTAGACTGATCGTATTTTTAAAGTGAAAAACTGGGGTGTCGTGTTCAGGGGTTCTCAGGGAAATGTTCTGGCACAGGGAAAGGAAAGCTGGCCAGGAATTCTGGAAAAAAAAGGGGGGGGGGCGCTCTTCATCTCACTTTCAGTGCTAAAATAGAAAACTGGGACACTTTGTAGTAAGGACAGGTTGGCATAAATTTTTATCACTGTGTCACCTCTTCCCTATCTCCACTCTCAATTCCATTCACTCAGATCTAGCTCAAGTCTTGCCCTCTTATGTCAGCATGCACACCATGAATTCTCTACATGATTTATTTTGCTTTTCCTGCACTCAGTTTTGACAATGCAACTCAACCATTCTTAGCTCAAACTCTCCCATAATTTTCCAGTCATTAACTTAAGCTCTCCAAGAGAACTTAAGCTCTCTCTTCAGAAATACTCCTTCATTTCATGTTACGATTTCCTCTCCCTCCTGTTTGATCATTTTGCACTCAGGACCAACAATTCAGTGCTGAAACTTCCATCACCTGACACCTTGAGGCTCGTGGTACAACTTTCCTCTCTTTCCTTTCCTACATGCCCTTCCAAGTTCAAAGCTTTTCCTTTGATTGAAAACTCTCCTTCCTTTGTTATAAACTCCACACCTCAGCACACCCCTACAGCTCACACATGCATACCCCCTGTCCTGCACTACCTCTTACTGACTGAAAAAACTGAGGCAATGATGAATTTTGTATGCAGGGAGTTTACCTGTGTTAGTTACAAACAGACTTTGCTACCTCTTCATTCTCCCCAATCTTCTGCTGAACTACTGAAATATCTTTCATGATATTTCATCAGAATCAATAATTCTCAGACTTATAGGAAGAAGAACATACATACACTTTATTACCAAATTTCAATAAGTTCTTGAGCAAAAGATAGCAAGCAGGAACAAAAGAATTATCCTCCAGAAAACCTGCCTAGAACAATAATGATAGAGGAATGCCAGTTTCCCGAACCGATAACTTGGAAAATATATTAGACTTTAAAAAGAAAGTAACTGGCAACCCATCACATTAACAAGAATGCTATTAATTTATAAGTGGTCATGCATTATAAGTGCTCAGAAGTTTGATTTCCAGGAAGAACAGATGATATTCAACAAAACTACAGAAAACATTGATTCTCAGACCACAAACACCTGCTCTTCTACAATGGTGGAACCACCATATGAAACATGGAAACTTTACAACATGGAAAACTTTAATGCTTTGGAATTTAATGGTGATAAAATCCATTAAACTCAAGCATGTATTACATCTTTACAGGCTCAGTGCCTGAGTAGAAAATGCAGACTATACATTTTAAATCTGTACAGTGGATGAAAAACTGTAAAAACAGGGACTGAATTCAGTCAAAATAACTGTGACTTTCATTCTATAAGTTTTTGATCTGCTTCTTTGTCGTGGTTTAACCCGGCTGGCAGCTAAGCAGCTAAGCTGAAACCAGGACATTCTTCTATTATTTGATTTGGAAGGTACTGTGTTTAATTTGCATTCGATTTAAGAAAGTAGTTGCCCTAGAAGTAAGTTAGAGGTTGATCAA
>NW_009260791.1:8111948-8115691 GCF_000687185.1 Egretta garzetta
TTCCTGCTATATTATAATGGTATAACCATTTAGCAGGGAGAACTTCTAGGCAATTCAAGAAGGAAATAAAATGTAGAAATAAATATGAGCTAACCTGAATACAAGTGAGTTATTATGGTGAGGTTGAGGAGTCTCTGTCTGTGGAGATAGTCAACACTCGACTGCACATGGTCCTAAGCAACATGGTCTAGCTCACCCTGCCAGAGCAAGGGGTGGGACTAGTGATGTCCAGAGGTCCCGTCCAACCTCACTCATTCTGTGATCCTATGATCCTCACAGGCTAATTTCTTCCACTAGCTAGAAATAGCCAAGTTTTCCTACTAAACCCCTGTTGTTGCAAAGTAGGATATACAGGATATATCCTGTTTATAAATATGATCTTGTTACCACCAGGAAATAAACTGTCAATTAATTTAATTAATTAAAAAAAATAAAAACACATCTCAGATGAAAGCTAGCTTGGAAGTAGCCCAGAGGTCAGAAAGTGAAATCTTTGATGTATGCTTGATTATCTCAGTCTTCAACATAGGTCCTTGCATGATACTGTCTGTAAGTTTCTGAAGGTGATGAAGACACTCCACATTTCCAGTGGGTGTAGGAACAGCAAAAACAAGCAAAAAAGTGAACTTCATGGATAATGCAATGGAAATAGCATCTCTATGCCCATCTGAAACTTCATTTAACCAGCTAAGGCTTACAGTCAGCCTAACACTACAGTGCTAAACTCGTTCAGATGCTAACGGCTTATTACAAGTGAAAATAGTATTGCAAGCAATAATGGCATTTCTGAATGTGACACTAGGCATAGATACTTTGGTGGTATATAGGTCATTTGAGCCTGGATCTTTAAGTCTACCTATGCAAGCCACTCCTAAACAACTAAAAATTCTGTATTAAAACCACAAGATGATTAAAAACTCAAGAACTTGTAAAATAATTCTGCCAATATTAAGGAAGTCTATACAAGAAAGTAAAGTTTTTAAACAAATTAAAGTTATCAAGTTTTCACTAATATTTAGCTAATTTGAAAGAGTTTGGGCCTGATTTCTCAGAGCATTTTAAATAACAAGCATAGATCCAACTCATTTCAGTCACAGCTGTGATCGCTTGGCACTTCTATGTATTTGCCAAGGATGACTCAAATAGGTACCCAGAAAATGTGGCCATTTTTAGCAGCCATTAGCAACCATATGTGAAAATTTTGGTTTAAGTATCTCGAGTACCATCACATTAGAACTTTGTGGTAGATTCAGTTCTCACTGTCACAGTTCAAGTCCCTTATCCTTCACTTACCATTTCCAGACATACTATGCTTCTACAGACTTTCCTAGGTACATGACGGATGAATCAGTTTTCTTTTGGTCATAATTCTCCCGCACAGTTTATCTTTGATACATTTCTAGAACATGGTGTAGCCTATTCAATTAGGCAAAATGTGAAGAAATTCTTGCAAGAACAGATAAATAAGGTCTACAGCCTAAAACATATGTGTGAGGGCTGAATTAACATTGCTGAATCACCTTAATTCCTGGGTTTTCTAAGTTCTAAGTTTCTAACTTAGAAAATTAGCATTCTTGCACTATGATACATACAATTTCTGATTTTTTGCCAGCAAACAAATAGCAAAAAATAGCTGCATAGTAACCAAGTTGCATCTTGTATATAATCACCAGCACAGAAAGTTAGTAGTATATCTGGGCAAATAGCTGGTAAGTAGTAGGGTATTGTCTTTAAGCTGATGTTACATCAGTTTCCCAGCATGCTTCACAGGTATTTTTCTCACAGCAGAATAATTCTGGAGCAATTAAGTGGGCAATAAGTATAGTTATTTTGGCAGATCGCTTCCCTGTAGCTAATGAGCCTGTGATCTTAGCCGGTTTGTTAGAATGGATGCAGTTTGATGCTGATATGCCTAAACCACTTTTAGGCTTGACCTAGTCTCTTTAAATTGGAGTACATCGGACTGTACAGGCCTGTTGGTGCTGGGTAGAGTTGAAAGATGCCTAGTGCACATAGTGTCATACACTACTGAGTTAAGCATGCCTTGTTTTCAGGAAATTACATTGCTCAGTTCTAAAGCTTCATGCTAAGATCTAGTATGTGATATATCTTAGTACAAGATGAACTATAATATCTAGAGAGTTCATAACTTGCCTGTATTTGGCTGGACAAAATTGAGGTTTCTGCTCCAAAGCATGCATGGTCTAAGAAATCATTATGAAAGGCTTTTATACACTAGCAAATCTTTGAAAAATATTCAGCATCCAACACCTGGCATGAGAATTTGAGCCCAGAGTTTGAAAATTTAGCAAATTTAAGTGCAAGTCAAAATTTAATATGAAAACGATGAAGTGTTAGACAACCTTAAGTCTAGACATTTTCTAAAATTAGTGTCTTTTATGCATAGGAACATGTGTAAAAATGATAACATAAAATTACTACCTTTTTGTTAGCCTACTCCTTATCTGCTTTCAAACAAATTAAAAAGCACAATGCAGCTTTTATGATCCTAGATTATTTCCTCCCCTATGTCTTTAAAGATGTGTAAGTTAGTTTTCATAAGGCCTCTCCAGAAGGCAAATGGATGTTTGCTTCTGTGGTGGAATGTATGTGACTAAATATTGCCAAGGATGTATAAACTTGTATAAGTAACTTCAATAAGATATTAAAGGAAAGATAATGCAGATACCTCTCAATGTCTCAGACGGAATAGATACATATTCTCCATCAGAAAAACAATCTTCTGTGTTAGTAACCTCTTTATTGTGACTTTCTCAAATGGTGAGTAAACCAAAGACTGGGGGAGAAGTTTGGTATGGTTGTCTTTCATGATATTACTAATATTTTATAATATATGGCAGTGATGCGTAACCTTTCATGTATGTTTACAAAGTAATGACATAATTGTTCATGCTTGCATGATAATTAAATGTGTTGATGTTTACAGTTAGATGTAATAACATAAAGATGGTCTGACAATTTGCCAATGTATCCTCTATCGGGATCTTTTAAAAAAATAATATACAGTAGCAACTAATTAGGTGACTAATCTTTATGGCAATTTACAAATGGTCTGTACGATACACACACAAGCAGACACACATACACCCATTTACATTCTTACCTATCTAAACATAATTAGGTGGATAAAGTCAGTACATTTTTAGTATAAGTGCCTTACTTCAGTAAGGCATATTATCTTTACAGAACACAGATTTAAGTTGAAATACAATATATGTAATTGTGAAGTATTTTATAATAAAGTTTACATTATCTGACATTAAGAAAAGAATTATTTCTTAGTGCTGTGATTTGTATGTATATTTTAGACTAGTAGCATGAATCAACCAGCTCCTGTAGAGGAATGACAAAAAGGGTCTTTTATATGTCTGACATAGAATTTGCATAAGAATAAATGGGGTTTGTATTTCGATAAAGGTGTTTCTTGTTTGTTAAAACTGAAAACCTTGAATGATCTTTGCTTGCAGTGACATTATAAAGGACAAAAGGGTATAAGTATTGTCGCTTCAGAAAAATGTACAACACAGTCTTTAACCATTGCAATTAACCACAATTTCCTTACAGCAAAAGGATAGATCATGGGCTATTTAAATATCCACAAATGAACACTAATATAGTTCTCTTTTCAAACGTTCTTTGGAAAAGCTTGGTTTAAGTTTTAAGTTTTCAAGGACTGGGGATTAATGTACATTTCTGAAGAAACAAACAGTTTTTTAAAATTG
>NW_009260791.1:8115703-8117254 GCF_000687185.1 Egretta garzetta
GAACTTAATAACCTTTGTGCATTGGAGCTTTACAGAACCTAGAAAAGGGGACAGTGCATAAGTACTGCTTAACACATTTGATATGTTACAGTTGTAAAACTGTAACCACGAGCAGCTAATCTAATTTTAAAAAAAATCAGAAGTGATTATTAAGCTTCAAGGGAGCTGCGAACAAGTGTTAGTGATTGAAGAATATGTGGGACTTCCATTCAAACAATCAAATTAAGTGATCAGCCCCTATTTAGGAGCCTTTTCAATATATTTTATACCCCAGGGAATCTAGATCCAACCAAGAGCCATGGCCTGTGGTTGTTCTGCCTACATTTGCAACAGCTTGAGGTATGCCATCTCACATGGCTTAGGGAAATTGCTGCCAGCATAAACCAAATAATTCCCTCCCTCCGGTCCTCAAGAATAGCTGGAAAGTGTAATCTCTCATTATCAAACCTTCTGCTTTATTCTGTCCTGCTGTAGCTCAGTGTCACTGGCCTTGTTCACAGTCATCTCATCTTTGTCACAGATACATTTTTTTAATGTGACAGAACTGCATTTAGTAATCATAAGCTTGACAGATATGTATCACTAAAAGAAAAAAACATAGAGGGCAAATTTGGAAAGTTTTCCTCAGTTTAATGCAAAAATTTATACATTTTTGCCCATGTAGGTTCACACATTTCAGTTGAACAGATAAAGCATTGATTGTGATGTAACCCTATATAATCTTCATTTAAATAATAAAGATGGTATCCTACTTGAAGATTCCTTGTATTCAGTGTTCATTGTCTCTGTTCTAATGATTCCTTCAAACATATTCATTCCAATAACTGTAAAACTGTAAAATCAAACCTTGAATTTTAGGTTTGTCAGGAGCATTACTCTATTGCTTTCTTATATGTAGGTAAGTCTATCAGTGTAAAGATTTCACTATGGATAAATGAGTGCTCATTTGCCACTGTCATAAACCAGCCCAAATGTACAAACTTACCATTCATACACTCATTCAGTTGCATATTTTTCCAGGCAAGAACTTTCAGATACAAGTGCTTTACCTTACTCAAATTACTTCACCTGACTCTAATTAGCACAGGGATGCCCTGGTACACTAGACTCACAACATCTGAGCAACATGAATACATTAGGCTTCAGGTTTTTTCCCCTGTCATATAATCCGGTAATTCATCAATTTATAGATGAGAATCTGGGTCATTCCTCTGGATTCACTTCAGACTGAGTTAGGAAGTATCTTGGGGACTACATAAAAATATTGTGGAATGATGGGGGTGAACAAGTTGTCATGAGGCTTTATAAGGCTAATATTAAGTAAAAAGGATAGACCGAGGAACTGAAAGCATGAAGCTACAGAAAATTTCAGAAACTTCTGAGGGATGTTGTGTATTTATAAATGTTAAGTAATCTGCTCAATTTATGGCTATCAGTACTGAATGATGATATTCAGTGCTGAACTTTCACTATTACTCAAACTGACAAGGCAAGCCTACATACAGTTGAAAGCCTCATCATCTTTTGTTGGCTGCAAAAGCTCTCAAGCAG
>NW_009260791.1:8117304-8132278 GCF_000687185.1 Egretta garzetta
AGAACAAAAACCAGCACTGCAGCTAGAAACAGTTTAAGATGAACTGGGAAAAAAGAATGGATCAGACTGTTTCCCACACTCCACTCATTGAACATTAACTCACCTATACTATGTAGATCTGTTCTTTCTACAGGTCAGTGGCCACCTTGCCTTACATCCCCTAGTTTTTGGAATAATATTAAATTTCCTGGATGATGGCTTTATATCCTCCACGTTAATTTACTGGACTTATTCCACCCTTCACTAGTTTTACTCCAGGAAGTGATTAAGGCATGGGAACAGCTATATCATTGTTGCCCATTTATATTTGGAATTCTTGAGAATACCAGCTCTGTTCTTTCTTGGAAATTCAGTGATCCATCACTATCAAAGTCCCATGTTCTCACTTTTCTTCTTCTTTTTTTTTTTTTTTTTTTTTTTTAAATTGCACACATATAGGCAAATATCTTAAGGAACTGACACCCGTGTAGACAACATAATTAACACACTGTGCCCAGTATTGCATTTAGCAACCATCAGATTAGTGCTGTTCAAACCTTCCTTATTATGTCAGTCATTTCATAGCTGCTATTGCAGGAAGTTAGGTAGTTTGTATTGAAAGTCATTTGACCAACACATTAACTTTCCTCAGAACTGTGCAGAAATGTGTTGTGACATTTCATCACTAATAAGACTTAGTACAGTAGTAGAAAAAATGACAGACTCTGATTAACAAAGAAGACCACACAAGTTATTTTAATATTGGGGTTCAGGTTACACCTGATGAAGCTGAAGTTTTCTGGTTCCTGTAGCCTTTGACCATGCATATATCCCTGGGTGAAGATACATATAATGCAGAAATGAGGTCTACATTGTTCATCTCTTTTGTTCCAAAGTTTTTGCCTTGCCCAGAGGATCTTCATTTCCATCCTGCAAAGAGGGCATAGTACTCTCTGTCCCCATTATGTATTTGCACAGCTCAGTAGATGATCTGTACAGACTGCCAGACCACAAATCTGGCATAATATGTCACTATGACACTTGTAATATCATTATATGATGCAATGTTTTGCAATGACACCTGCTACATTAAGGTCTATCATGAGCTAAAGTTTGCAATGTGAGAGTGTGGTTTATGAACAACCAACCCTGTAGACAATGGATTACATGGACAGTTGCAAATTCAGCTTTTGTATCCTGTTTTTCTACTTGAAGATATGTTTGATTTTATAGTTTTTAACATTTGTTGTACTTACAGTTTTTGCATGTGTCTTTCAATGCAGGTGTATTAAAGGAGAAGCTGAAGTGCTCAAAACCCCATCCAATCTTATTTAAGTGCCTACTTCCACTGGCATTGCTTTAGATTTAAAATATATTGAAACTTAAATTAAACTATTTAGTCTTTGATGATTTTGTTAAAATGGCTGGTTTCCATTATCAGTGATAAAATAATTTTAAACTTAAAAAAAATTCCCCTTGCATCTTTTACTTCAGTTTCTGTTGTGAGTCATATTTAAGGAGGAATTGGGGTCAGTATTAAAAAAAACTCTCTTTATTTTTTTCCTTTTAATTTTATCACCTAAGTGTTTATTACAAGCACCTCATCAGCTGTTAAGAACTCGAGTATTTCCTTTTGGAGAAGTGTAGAAGGTAAATAATATCTAGAAGCAAATAAAGAAGACTATTCTTCAGTGTTTCAAGTGATTAGAATGGCATAAGCTAGGCCTTCACTACAGAGGCCTGCTTGATACTGTGTAAAGGTGAGATATGAAACAAAAGAAAACAGGCATAGAAAACTCATCAGGAAGGAATTCTGATGGGAAGGTCAGCCAGCTTAGAGTCAGTGGTGGAAGCAGCAAAGAGAGAGAGAGACTGATGCAAAAATGCTGAGAGGGATTTTGCAGAGGTTAAAAATAGCAGGAAATTATGTGGCTCTTAAACCCATTGGAACCAAGGGTCATTTGTCACATGAGAAAGACAGGTGGGAGCACAAGGAGGTGCTTCACCCCTTGGGAAAAAGTAGTGTTACTGAGCATGCTGGTTATTCATTCAAAGCCTAGGAATGGAGAATTTCTTTTTCAAATCACCTATTCCAGCTACTGCAACTAGATTTTGGGGTAGGAAACATGGGTTTGGGTGTTCAAACAATATTGTTTCTCTCACTGAGGTTGTAATTTCCTTACACGGAGATTTGAGTAGATGACAACTTTTCTTTGTTTTACACTGTACCAGTCTTGTCACAGGTACTCAGTAAGTGATGGTTACTGATTTCAGTGACTATTATAACGTACATTTTATCCTTTTATTCAGTTTTATTACTATTTTTTAAATCAAGCAGTATAAGCCTATTCCAGTTGGGTTCTGGTTTCCACAAAGCCTAAATTACAATTTGCTTTTTATGCAACCAGTCAGTAATGACGCTGGCTTGGGCAAGTGATGAATAGCTATTTTGGCTTGGTTCTTAAAAATGCTGTTTTCATATTTCATAGTGAGCTGAACAGAGGAACTCTACGGGAATTGGACTGAAACTGGCATTTTCTACAAACTCATTCTATACTTGAGGGAAAGTATTCTCACGACAACTATACCTGTTACCAGATCATTTCATTAAAGACATTTTTAAAAGATCATACACGTGTTCCATCTTTCTCTTTTGCTCTCAGACATGGTATGTGGGCTAAATTTACATAGAACTACACACATACATTCCTGAGTCTTTGCTGAACTATTTTTTTCCTGACCAAGTGACTTTTTAAACCTTTGTTCCTACTGGTTCATAGCACTTATTCTTTTCCATTGCTATTTTTCTCTCTTGCATACTCGAATGACAGAAAGCTGCACCCACTATCACATGACCTAAATATTCACTTACAGTGAAATATTTTCAAAGCATTGACCTTCCAGAGCAGGCTACAAATTTGATAGTAAAAGCCGTTCTATTGATGCTTCTCCTTTCCTTTGTTCCTTTCTCCTAAGGAAAGTAGATTGGAAATACAGCAATTATTCTGCCTGGAAATTGAAAGGGATTTCTGAGCAACCTTGCACAATTGAGCTGGCACATGTAAAAACTGTTTCTGACTCACTGAGCTGGCATATACTGCTAAATCAGCATTGGCAGGGCTCCAGACAGCCTGTCACCAACACTGGATATTGCAGTAAGTACCAGTTCTGAGTATTGTATCCAAATTGGTTTTATTGAGTTGTTTCGTTCAGTGCTGCAAGGTCTGGCTTAAGAAACTAAAGCCTTGGACTAAAAATAAAGAGACCACAGTGGAAGTAAAAGTATGTCAGCTGAGCTATGGTAACTGAGTATGCTATTAATAAAAAGGTTTTGCTTAAATTCCTTTCAATGCCCATATTTTCTTACACAGTTTTAAATCTTTTACAAGGGTATCAATTAGTTTATCAATTATCTTTACAAAATAGTTCAGAAAATAAAAACATAGACCAAAACAGATAAAGAGTGCTTATAAAGTGCAATATCCATGATTTTCTCAGCAATCTTTTTTTGTCTGGAAATAAGTGTTTTGCTACTTTTTAGTTGGGGACATAGGAGGGGATCCCTAAGGAACTGTTCTGTTTTATAGGTAACCAGGTAAATCTTGATATTATAGGCAATTAGTCAGTCACTTTCTCATTTCAGTTTAAGCTATGTCATATTTTCTTTCACTTTCTGAAGACTAGGGACATCCACAGAGACAGCGATCAATCACAGTTCAACTAATCATGCAAATTTACTAATCTGCGATAATTCAGTTGAACCTGTATGCTTGGTATATAAAAGTGAAATCCACCTTGGACAAGATTTGTCCCATTTGAACTTAAGTACATAGTAAGGACCTTCCAATATACTTGATGGAAAATAATAGATAGGTCTTCAGTAAGGTTCATACATTAATTGTTGTTGACTTTAGAGAAAGAGAATGTGGTAGGGTAAAAATACCAGGAAATGGCACATTACAATAATGGAGCCTGCGATTATGCACCCTGGATGCCAGAAAGCCTGTACAACTCTGTGAGGTCTTCATTGCTCTTACTGTCTGTGTTAACTGGATTAAAGGTAATCTCTGTCACCTATCTATGCTTCAATACCTTCTTTGGTTGCATAATAGGCATACCCACAGGCTTTTGGAAAATAGGAATTGACCATAAGAAATCATCTAATCTACACTCCTCTTGCAAAACAGAATGAACTGTATCTGAATTACTCCTTATGTATCTTATAAAATCTGGTCCTACCAGGCTTCAGTAACGGATTTAAAGATGGTCTGATGAATTCTGAACAATTTGTTTGGTTGACATCTAAAGCCTTTTTAATTATAGATGCCTACATTATCAGCTCTCCAGTTAGAGCAGAGACAATGTTAGCTTCTAATAATGTGCTGGGAAGTGCTGGAGTGCTTGACTGTCCCTGTCTGCAGGTTGAGCACCTACTTTGAAATGGAATAAATCTTCTGTCACAGAATAACTAAATTCACCTGGCTTGAGACAATGATGAAATAAATGCATTCAATTACAAAATAAAAACAAACAGAAAAAGAGAATACAAGTATTAAGACAACAGGTACAGAAGTTAAAAGATGACTCTACCTCTACATAGTACCTAGTAAGTTCCAGAAGTTTTTCTCCCCCTATTTCTATTTAGCTGTCAATCTAGAACATACTTCAGTTTCTGGCTGATGTACAACCCTGCATCTTCAAGTTGTATTAATGGAAAGGAATCTGTCAGTATGGAGTCATAATTATTTTTACAGCAGATTATCTTTGAGAGCTATTCATATTCAAAATCCCCCTCCATCCCACTCTTTCTGTTTTTCTTAATATTAAGTCAGCGGTGAAAAGTTTTCTTTCATCGCTCCATTGCCTTCCCTTCCCAGCTTTGAAAATGCCAAGGTCTTCTGGACATCTTAGGATGCCAGTATAACCTGCTGAAATACTCACTGCTGCTCAGAGGTGAATCATTAACAAACCAAAAAGCACAATGCTCTTTCCTACCTCCTAAAGCAATAATTAATCATTGGTACCTTCATATTTATGAAGATAAATTGTACTTTACATTTCATGTACATATGAAAATTGACAATCAAACTTCTGCAAATGGCTTGTTTGTGATTAAGATTGTGTCACTTTATTGGTTTTTTGATTAAGACCAAGCAATAAAAACTGACTTTGGGGTGATATTGAGCTTGGAGTGAACTAAGCCACCAAACCAGTCTTTAAGGTTCACGTAGCTAGTGGCCATTCTACAATCTGCTGAATCTATCTACACCATATGTTGTTATACCTTCTATTTACATGGCCATTTATAATGTCTAGTTTAAAATTTCTTTCCTGCAATTTTAGGCTTTCTCATCATGTCCAGTGTAGGCCAGGTTAATAACATATTCCCTTCCTTGCTGCCTTCTCTCAGCCTTTTTTAGCTAGTTTCTTCCAACCTGTAATCATGTATTATGCTTTCCAGATCTCTGTCCATTTTATTTCCTCTTTTCTGGACTCTGTCCAGATGTGCACAACTTTAAGTATCATTCTCCAAGACTGGATTGACTTCTCCAGCTGATATCAAGAAGACCAAAAGGATAATTCAATACGCCTTGAACAACAAGATATGAGACTTGCTGTTTCAGATCACGTTCTGCAGAACTCCTCCCTCACCTGTTACTGCCCATGCTGTGCCTACGTAGCTGATCATTGCCACCTATATGTAAAACTTTGATATTTGTTCCTATTGAGCAGCAGCCTCTTTTAAGCATCACCTTTTCAATTTATGAACTTTTTGAATGCAATTATGCTTTCCATTATACTTGCACCTTCTCCTAAGTTATACCATCTTCAAATGTGATGTCTGTTTTCTATTCCATGATGCTAATCAATAGCAAAAATACTGAACCAAACACAGGACAGATCCATGTGGAACCTGTACTGATGTATCATGCCAGTTACAAAATGTGGAAGGGTTTTCAGTTCACTTGGTAGTAACTTTGTCACTGTACCCTGATTTGCTTCTGAGGGTGTTATGGTGGACAGTGCTAAAAGCCTTATGAGGTCAATATAAATTGCCTCTCCTATTATGTTTACATACAAATAAGTTTACATACATTCAGCATTAGTGTGGATATATTCAGCCATTATGTTCTAACACACAAAAGTTACAGAATGTAAATGAATGCAACTATTTCAGACAAATGACCATTATTTTAGTTGAAAAAACACAAAGTCATATATATTTGTTGATACTAGAAATGTACTCTTCTAGGGCTTGTTCATGAAGCTCTTCCTGCAAATGAAAGACTTCTCTGAAAAAATGAGTATATGAAAATCTGCATTGAAATCATCTTTAGTGCCTTAACAGGCCACAGATAACCAAAGAAATAAGTCTCAAAGTTTCTAAAAGAAAAATGCCAAGTTTTTTAGTAGGCTCCCCAACTGTAGTCAGCAGGTTTTCTCTGTGGCATCATTATTTTTTACACCTTCAGCTTATGAAGACGTGCACACTGAAATTCTTTTAATCAGTTGCTCTTCCTAGGACTGACTGACTTCAAGGAATTTGGTTAGCAGGGGAGGGCAGCAGCCTTTCAATCCATGCTGTAAGGAACCAGCTTTGGCTGTCACTTTCACAAAAATGGTTTCCACCCTTAACGGTTGTGTAATATATTGTGTAGTGTGATTCATTATAAGAGCTTTGCTAACCAATGATATGGTTAAATAATAACAAAAAATTAAATATTTGCATTGTTTTGAACAGATAGCTAAAGGACATCTTCCAATGTCCATGAAAGAACATTAATGATGATCATATATAACATACTAAATACCTTTGCAAACAGCTTTGTCCAGGATTAGCTTTATTCAGAACACAGACTGTGATTTTGCTTTGGAAATCTTTATAATTCCTATGACCTATACAGTTGAAAAAAACCACCAACCCACAGCTATACTTTTCCAAAAGCAGAACAAAGAGAAGAAATAACATACCTTTCACAAGGGACTTGGTATTATCTGAAACCCTATAATCCAAATCTCATTCTGTTTCTTCAATTGGTTGAGTGATTTCAGTAGGCGTGCCTGCAATCCAATCAATTTTAAAACAGCTGTAAAAATAGATTTCATTCACTGAAGGACATCCTACTCATGGATTATCATCAAAGTTGGTAAACATAAGAGGGAGTGTGATGAATTACAAATATCCCAATAGTACCATACAACTTATCCCAAGATTGTGATTTGTCAGTGATATTTGGGATAACTGCTCCTTTGGAACCCACCACTATCCCTGAGGAATAATATATATTAAAAAAATCTTGCTTTATCTAGCAGCAGAGAGAGGTTTCTCTGCCAAGAAGATCTTGTGAAACACTATAATAACTGGTTAACACTCATCTGGAAGTTTTAAAAGGGTGTTTACATAAATAAAATATCATAATCATTTTAGACATACAGAATATGTTACAGCTGAGATCAGCTATGGTAGCCTTGCTAATACTTTGATCTTTTGTGCGCTTTCTTGAGAACAAAGGATGTTTTTGTTAGAACTAGTTCTCAGGATGTGAGATACATCTCTGAATGGTGACAGCAATCATTCATGGTTTTTGGTGACAATAAATTACATTCCTCTTCTTGAAAACATGGTAAATATGGAAGGGTTGAGAGTGGGGGAAGCCTAACGTGAAGCACCCTAAGAGAAATATTAAAGTGCATTTCCTCCAGTTTTTCAATAGCAAAATATTAGTATTACTCTGTGTTACAATGAACACACAAAAGGAACATCTAAACAGGAAAAAAATTACCAAGCAGGAAAACCCATCACATTTCTTGCTCTTGTGATTCCAAAGGCAGAGGGATCAGAAACAGAAAGGATGCAATATACTGGTGCAAAAGTCAAGCTTGTGCTTAGCCATACTTCAGGAGAATATTCTGATCTTTATTCAATAAAATACAGTCACACATATGTTGTGAAGCAGAAATTCCCTACCTTCAGGGGAAGCCACAAAAGGATTCACAGTGAGCATACCTGAAATAATCTGCCTAGAGGAAAAGTATTTTTTCTTAACTTTCTAGATGCTGATTTATGTTTATTAGTATGACAGTTTGTATGACTTCCCAATCTGAAATTCATTAGGCATTAGTAGAATCTCATGGCAGTGTGTTCCCTAGGTTGAATGAATACCTATGGCATGTATTCTCCTCTTTCAGCTTGTTCTGTGTATTTTACTCTTTCTGCCTTCACTCTAATGAAACTGCTGATCTTTCACATTACTCAAATTTGCCAAGCCATTTACATTTCCTCTGTAATGTTTTTGAAAAGCTTTTCTATTATTAATGTAATCTTTTTTGAGATAAGATGGTCAGGACTAAGATCAATTTAACAGGAGGGCATGCTACTAATTTATATACATTCAGTATTCTTTCTTTCTTACTCTTTATTTACAACAAACTGTTTATTTTCATAGTTGACTGTCCTGGTTTCAGCTGGGATAGAGTTAATTTTCTTCATAGTAGCTAGCATAGTGCTGTGTTTTGGATTTAGTACTACAAGAATGTTGATAACACACTGATGTTTTTAGTTGTTGCCAAGTAGTGCTCAGACTACTCAAGGACTTTTTGAGCTTCTCCTGCTCGGCCCGGTGCATAACAAGCTGGGAGGGAGCACAACTAGGACAGCTAACCCAAACTGACCAAAGAGCTAATCCATACCATATAACGTCATGCTCGGGGGGGGGTTAGTTGGTTGGTCAGTTGCGGGGAAAGTGATCGTGGTTCAGTGGGAATGATCGTGGCTCAGGATGGGCTGGGCATCGGTTGGCAGGTCGTGAGCAATTTCATTGTGCATAATTCGTTTTGTATATTCTGTTGCATTCTCATTATTACTATTATTATTATTTTCTCTTATTAAACTGTCTTTATCTCAGCCCACGGCTCCAACTTTTTTTTCTTCCCGATTCTCTCCCCCATCCCACTGAGGGAAGGGGGAGTGAGCGAGTGGCTGCGTGGTGTTTAGTTGCCATCTGGGTTAAACCACGACATTGACTTACATGCAATGAAAACCCCCAAACATGTAGTTCCATTTTAATGGAGGTATTACAGACATTAATTTGATCCAGGATTTCTAAATGTTTCTTGTTCATCTCATTTTAATGCCCTGTGCCAAATATTTGCTTCACTCATGCTAGCAGACAACTAACATCATTGTAATGTAATATCTGTGTTTTCTATTGATTTAATGTGACAATATTCAAATAGTTCCCTGTGCTAGTTATTAAATGTTTACTATTTGTGGAAATCTAGAAGCCTGTAGATTTTACTTTATCTCAGCAGCAAATGTGAACTTCTTTGAGACTAACAGGGAGTTGTGATACCCTTTAGCTCACCCTGTTAAATGTTATATCCATTCAGATGGGGTCTCTGTCTTCTCTTAAACTATATACAAAATTGTTTTCTAAAAATATTCCATACATCTCATAGAAGTAATTGAAATGGGGAATCCTGAGTCCTTTCTAATACCTGTTATGCTTTATATGTGAAAGGTACCCTTCAGGAATAGTGTTGTTCTTGGTTGAGGGTTCTCTCCCACAATACTCTCTTGCATTCTTTTTTTAACATATGGTTTTACCAGCCACAAAATCTCTAAGAATTTAATCTGAAAAGTTCATTTGCTATCATTCAAACGAGAATCCTGCCTATTAATATTAATTAAAGTTCCAAACTGGTACAAAAATAAACAAAAGTAGATTGAAATTGTAAGAGTATGGAAATGAGGAAACCACATGAATGTGATCAACAGATTTGATAGAATTGCAATAGATTTATCAGCGATTGCAAGGTGTCGTTTGGACAACTCTGTCCCACTAGGTCTGGAAGGTCTATAATCTGCCAGCTGAAACTCCACTGGAACCAACACATCTTGTGTTTCTAACTCGGTTATACTGCGTAAATCAACAAGACTTTCACTTTGCAAGCAAATTACTTGGGACTATAGTGTTCTTTCCTCCTTCCTTAGACTAAATATAGACTAAAAGTTTATCTCTGTTTACCCAGTGAATAGAAGAGAACTTCTGCTTCTGTTTGTGACAAGGTAATGGTTTTAGGAATCATTTACTGCAGCTGATGCTGTTCTAATCACAGGCATTAGCAGGTATGTATTGTACCTGTATCTGCTACAAGCTAAGTTGCTGTTACTATACAAACCCATACTGGAGGTGAGGATGTTTTGCCTTCTGAATCCTTTTGTAATACAGCCTACCTGTAGAATGTGTCATGTTATGCTCATCTGCACACCCTCAAAGGAGCACAGAGACACAATGGCAGGTGGGGGAGGTTTCTTTCAGGCCCATCACAGGAGCCATCAGCCCACCAACATGACTAGAGGAGCGCAGGGGCACAAAAGCAGGTGAGGAATGCAAATTAAGGACTGAAAGGAAGGGGCATCCTATCAGACCTGCTCCAGGAGAGCCTGAGCCCCACTGTCCAAGTGTGAAACCTGTCAAGATGAGTCAATGCTGGAGCACCTTTTGAGCTGATGGGGGCCACTGCCTAAGGGTATGGGACACATTATGAGACACAGGAGAAGAACATTTTGGGATTACACAGGAATTACTATGGGATGTTTAGGGGATGAACTAAAGGCAGAAAAATGGAGGAACTGAGGTGATTTTGCGAGAAACAAGCATAGGAAAAATAGAGGAATAAAGGGATAAAAAGGGCCTGTCGCATGTAAATCGTTTGCTGGTGGGTATGCTTGGTGGTCACGCCTTGCGCCTGATCAGTGCAGTCTGTCCTATCTTCTTCTTAAATTCCTTCCCAACTCTTTCTTGGGTGAATGACTCACTATTCTGTGTGCATGTGTATGTATGGGGGTCCAAGTCCACCAGCTGGAGTCAGACTGTGGGTTGGAGGGTCTGTGTGTCTGAGGTGCCAGTGACTGGAGCATGTGCAGATGTGTGAGTGAGTGTGTGAGCACTAGCAAAGATCAAACCAGACTAGTTAGCGAGTGGGTGAAGTGGCCAGGGAGTCGTGTGTGTGTGTGCATGTCTCTGTGTGTGTGTGTCTAAGGGTAAGACAACGGGAGGAGCTGGCTGTTGGAGGGACCAGGGGAGTCCCAACCAGCTCTAGAGAAAGATCAGAAAGACCATGGGGTCTGGGGGTCTCTGGAGGTGAGAGCTGCTGGTGTTTATGTATCTCATAGGGGTTTGGCTACTGGGGGCTTCACTGCTCTCAGGCGTTTGGATCCAGCTGCATTTCCTCTTGCAGAATAAACAAATATTTTGGTGTGAAGTGTCGTTACTGATGAAGACTCCTCTCCTTAAAGTATTCCACCGTGCCCTCTTCTGGCTTCCCCCCCAACCATAGACAATGAAAATTTCACTTAAAAAGTCACTTTATCTCTCTCCACTACAAAAATCTGACAAAATACAGTGTTCTGCATTAGTAGAAATTCAAATCCCAGGTTAATGTAGAAAAAAAAAATTACAGGATATGTGCACAAGCATGCCTCTACCTATAGGACTTCACAGGCCTATATTATCAACTATACCCTATATATAATCGACAGTTGGCTCATAATTCAGAGAATGCATCTTTTCTTCACAACTGTTTCTGCAAAGTTACAGTAGACCAAAGATCCAGTGAACTGTCAGTAGCATGGCTGTTGCTTTGACAGACACTGAAGACCTTCATGTGTGAGGGTGATGATGGAAAAGCTGGACCTGTAGCCAATTACAGTATCACCTTTACATTCAAGGCTGTCTGCAAACAAATAGCTTTCCCTTTATGCACTCTGCACATTCAGCTGTTCTTAGAGTGAGTGTAATTAAAGGGATTAAAAAGGCCTGTTAAGAAGTCAGATCTTTTCAGATAACATTCCAATAACTTAAAAAATTATGTATTCATTTACAATATCTTTGTGGGTACAATATCTTTGTGGGTCATTTTCAATGTGTTTGATACAAATTCGTTTTGAGAGTCTTAGATTTCATTCAAGTTTTAAAATGACAGACTTGCTCAGTAACAGCAGTGGTTCAAAGCATCAATGCTTTCCTGGCAATGCTGATATCAAAGCATTAATGTTGTTTTAAGACTCTGCCTGTGAGTATAGCATGCAGTTTATATTTAGAAGGAAAATCCTACTGGGATTCCATAAATCTACAAAATAGTTAGACTTTTATGCTGTTATGGTCCACTGCACAGCAACAGTTTTGTGTGTGACTCAGGAATAAAAAATGCTAGGTCAGCTTCATGTTAAAAAGCCAGAACATTTATTTGAAATGTGGTTTCTTTCTTTATTATGTATGAAGTTTTAATTTTGTGTACTGCTTATTGATCTATTCTCATTTATTCCTTGTTCTGCTGGTGACTTTAACATAGTAACAAAGGAAAATAAGCTTGCTTTCCTTTTAATTAAAAGAAAATATTTCATCTTAGACATTCAGACCGAGGCAGCTTCTTTTTAAGACTTCTAGAAAGGTGAGGTTTTGTATGATTTAATGGTAAAGCACCAGTGGCTACAACTTTAATATCAATATGTATCTTTGTTTAAGTACCATGAGGTAATAGTAGAAAAGAATTGATCATTCCAGTTGTGGAGAAAGGCATAACTATGTTGCTACATATCTCTGCAGTCAAGTAGCATCTTGCGTGTTGTTTCATTGTCAAAGGTTTCACACTAGTGTATGTCATTGAAAAATGAAATATTGTTGATAAATGTTTAAATTGAGCTTATACTGAGACCCATTAATAATTAGTTCTTACTCAAATCTGCCCTACTTATGTTTGGCAGAAAACTTGCGGCAAAACTTTTTACAAGCAATAGAGAGAGAGTGAGGACTCATACTAGAATATGTTTCTAGGTTCCATACGAAACTACACCCTTATGGCTACAAGGTAAACCGGTATTAAAAAAAAAGTGCTGTGATTCCCTGGGTATGGAGCTATTCAGGCTCTCTTGTGAGTATCAGGGACACATCCATACAGGCCCATATGTATATGCACAGAGCCAAAGAGTAGAATCTTAACGATCTTGGTTGAAAGGCATTTTGAACATTTGGGTAGCTTTTATTATAATTATTATTCCTATGCTGCAACACCAGCTTGATCACCATGAAGGAGTTCAGGTGTATTCATAGTAAGTATGTGCAAACAATCTGCTGCTGCCGTCCAGAAAGTATAGAACTTGCACTGTTTTGGAACAGCACACTGACCCTTTGTTCTCTTCCCACCTTCCTAAACAGATTCAGAGGCTTAAGAAAGCAAGAAAAGAACTGCCCTGTACTTGGATGAAATCTGTTTTCATTTTGCAGTCTTCAAATGTTAAATGAACCTATTTTCAAAGTATTATTTAATTCATTAATAGATGCATATATATTTCCTTTATTTATCTTGCCTATGTCTGTTATTCCTGGTTTCAGTTAGGAACAGCTTTCTAAAAAACTGCATCAGAAAAAACTATATTCCTGAATTTGGTACTCCTCATTTTAAAAAAAATATTTTTTTACACTCTAATTTTAATGACTTGCTGAACTTGTGCATGTAAAACGTAAACTGGGCTTGTCCAGCATGACACAGTTCTCAATGAGTCTTTCATGTTGCTGCATCTCACTTAGAAAGTTTATATGGTATCTAACTAACTGATGAATATAAATGATTTACAAAGCCCTCAAATGACAGAAACCAATATCAGCATAAATACTATTTACTGAATTTGTTAGAAATTTGCAGGGTCCTGAGGAACCACAGTCCTGCAACAGGCAGTTAAAGAGGAAATATTTTGGGTTTTTATGAAGGAGACAAATACTAGACTACAACTTTTAAAACTGTGCTTCATGACACTAGCTGTAGTATCTGTATCTGGGTTTTGGTTTCAGCTTTTTATTATGAAAGGTATACAAAGAATGGAAATGCCACTCATGAAAGCTCAGTTTAAGTTTAGACAAAGAGGAAATTAACAAATTGCAAACAAATAAATGCTGCACAGATAAATTAAGCACAGTCTTAGCAAAATGATAATTTCACTTTTATGTAATCAGTTCCCTCTGTCTTAAAGCATTCTTAGTTATTGGATTCTAAATCACGATAAGCAAAAAAATCATACACTTAGTAGAGTGTGCTTGAGTGTTTGTGCCAAAGCTTGCTTTAATTTAAATGTGTCAATTTATTTCTATATGCCTGGACCAAGCTGGAGCATAAACAGTATGAATGAGGATGTTCATTTTTTCTTACTGTAGTTATGTGACTGTATGCTAAGTTTATATAGAAAGAATCACATGTGCATGCTACATCAATGTTACCTGCTCTGATTTACATTTATGATGATATAGAGAATGCATCTTCAGTGCTACTACAGTGTCCTAGAAATATTATTGTCACTCAGAGGCTTGATCTTACATATTTACTTCCAGATAAATACATTTAAATTACATATGAGAAGATTGGGATGTCAAAGTGGCAGGTGTTTTACCATAGTATCATTAAAAGTACCAGTTATCAATCTCTCCATTCATGGGCCTGCAAAATTTAATGACGCAAAAGAAATGCACATCAAAAAGTAATCCCTATATTCCACAGAAATTGAAAGATAAGCCTAAAAAAGGTGAACTAAAACGTAAATGTTATTCTCTTCAGATGCTTTCTTAATTCTAGCAGTGGTCAAACTGGGATCACATTGGGCTCCAGCAGAGAAGGAGCAGCAAGAGCAGGCTGGTCTGCCAGGGTGGTGAGCCGGAGCAGAGGGCGGCAGAAAGGCAGCAGGGGCAATGGCCTGACTGACAAGTGGCATGGTCCCACAGTACATGAACAAGGAGAGCAGAGCAGATCTGGGGACAGCTAGCCAACATGTTGGCCAGCAGGGAAGTCTATAAGCAGTAAGGCAGGTCCAAGGTCAAGCCAGGAAGTCCTGGTCAGTGGGTCAGGTCAGGATCAGTGAGGTACGTGGCCGAGGCACCCACATGGTTGCAGCATAGCCCAGGCAGGGACCAAAGGCCCAGCTTTAATGCAATTCCTGAGGGAA